>NC_135707.1:6974987-7274987 GCF_964276395.1 Gasterosteus aculeatus | reverse complement strand
GATGAACGGGGCCGTGGTCATTTTCCTGGACCAGGTGGAGAAGGTGAACCGAGTCGTCGAGGCGGGCCTCACGGTGAATGAAATGTTTGTGCAGGTGTTGCCACTGACGCAACCGGCCACGAAGGTGGTTCTATCGAACGTCCCTCCGTTCATCACCGACGAATTTCTCAGCAGAGAACTCTCCAGACACGGAAAGGTGGTCTCACCGATCAAAAAGATCTTGTCTGGATGCAGGTCTCAGTTACTGAAGCACGTAGTGTCTCACCGCAGACACCTCTATATGATACTTAACAACCGGAATGTGGAGCTCAACCTCCGCTTCCATGTTAAGATAGATGATTACGAGTACGTGATTTTTGCATCATCGTCGGCGATGAAATGTTTCGGTTGCGGCGAGGAGGGGCACACCGTGGGTGCCTGCCCGAGGCGCGGGGACCCGACTCCGCCTGGCGGGGCTGCGGCGGGGGATCCTCCGGCCGCGGTTCTTGCGGGGGGGTCTCCCGCCGCGGCTGCGGCGGGGGGGTCTCCGGCCGCGGCTGCGGCGGGGGAGCCTCCGGCCGCGGTTTTGGCGGGGGGGTCTCCGGCCGCGGCTGCGGCGGGGGGGTCTCCGGCCGCGGCTGCGGCGGGGGAGCCGGCTCTTGCGGGGGGGTCTCCGGCCGCGGCTGCGGCGGGGGAGCCTCCGGCCGCGGCGCTTGCGGGGGAGTCTCCAGCCGCGGAGGTGGCTGCGGCGTCCGTGAGGCCGTTTCCGGTTCCGCGGGCCGCGGGCCGTTGCGCTGCTGTGCCTGACCCACACGGGGTGAGTATGGAAGATGTGCACAGTGTAAATGAGGGTGTTTTGGTGGGCGAGAGAGGAGCTTTGGGTGAGGTGGCACAGGGTGAGGATGGAGGGGAAGGAAAGGAAAAGGGTGAGGGGGGGGTTAGTGTGGAACAGGAGTCAGGTGCCATAGAGGCACAGTTGGGGGGAGGACTGAATGGGGGGGTGGAACAGGCAGAGGAGGTTAAGATGGTGGAGGAGGAAGCAGGAGAGCAAAAAGCTGCAACAAAAAGAAAAAAAAAGAGGCAAGATACAGGCAGCGAGGCAAAAGCCAGCAAGGTGGGGGAGGAAGAGGAGGCCATGGGGGGTCAGGGGCCATCTGACGGCAGTGAGAGTGAGGGCTGTGTGTCGGACAGCAGCGACATCCACAGCGCCTGTCTGACACACAGCCAGCGGGAAAAGCTCTACTCCGCAGAGCAAATCAAAATGTTTTTACAAAAAGTCAAAAATAGGAGAAATCTAAAAATCGAGGAGTTTTTCCCAGACCTGGTGTGTTTTTATAACTCAGCCAGACTCCGCATGAGCCAGCGAGAGGAGTCTGGCTTCACAGATCAAGAGGGTTTTAGACTAAAAAAAATTGTGCTAAAAGCAAAACGAGCAATCGATGATCACGAGAAAAGCCCCAATGTGTGTTTTAATTGATTTATTGGTTTTATTTTTATTTATTTTTATCATGGATACTTTAAAAGTGGGAAGCCTGAATGTGAACGGAGCCAGAGATGCCAAGAAGAGGGCATCTATTTATGAATTTAAAAAAATAAAACGTCTTGATGTTCTCTTCGTGCAAGAGACGCACAGCGACAGCACCAACGAGGCCGACTGGAGGAGGGAGTGGGAAGGGGAAGTCCTGCTGAGCCACAACACCAACCTCAGTGGAGGAGTGGGCTTCCTCTTCTCCAGGTCTTTTAAGCCAATCTCCCTGGAGGTCAAACACATCATCGAGGGGAGGTTGTTTTTAGTCAAGGCACGGTTCGACCTTTTTACTGTTGTTTTTATCAATGTGTATGCTCCAACAATCGGTACAGAGAGGAAGCTTTTTTTAACAAAAGTTAATGATCTTTTAGATGGCTGTGCCCCGGAGGATTTTTTATTCTTGGGGGGGGATTTTAACTGCACAGAAGATGCGGCCATAGACCGCAACCACGCAGAGCCACATCCAGCTTCCCAGCACGCTCTGAGGCAGCTGGTCCGGTCTCATGGCCTGGTGGATGTGTGGAGAAGGATGCATGCAGACTGCCGACAGTACACGTGGTCCCACCTCAGAGAAGGTAGAATCTCCTCAGCCAGGCTTGATCGGTTTTATGTTTTTAAGCACCATTTTAATATTTTCAAGATGTGTACCATTGTACCGGCTGTTTTTTCAGATCATTCCCTGCTAGTGTGTAATGTTTTTATTAGGAACATTTTGCCAAAAAGCGCGTACTGGCATTTTAACTCCGGTTTAACATTTGATAGGAATTTTAGAGCGGCCCTTTCATATTTTTGGAGTGTTTTTAGGCTGAGGAAGAGTGATTTTAGTAGTCTTAGGCAGTGGTGGGACCGCGGTAAGATCGAGATTAGGCTTCTTTGTCAGCAGCACACTCTCAACGTGACCAGAGACATCACCAGATCTATGAAGGACCTGGAGACTGATATAGTGGAACTAGAGCGTTTAAACGAGTCCACAGGAGAGCGAGGACATTTTGAAATCCTCAAGATCAAAAAAATGGCTCTGGCCGACCTGTTAGACGTTAAAGCTCAGGGTGCACTGGTCAGGTCCCGATTCCAGACCATCACGGAGATGGACACTCCCTCTAGTTTTTTCTTCGGCCTGGAGAGGAAGAGTGGGCAGGGGAGGGTGATCCACGCGCTGTTGGCAGACACAGGGTTGCCGGTGGTGGAACCATGCCAGATTAGGAGGCGAGCGGTCAGCTTTTACTCCTCCCTCTACACCAGTGAGTACAGGGAGGAGGAAGCACTGACGGAGGAGTTCGTGAGCGGGCTACCTCAAGTCTCTGAGGAGACCAACAAAGCGCTCAACAGGCCCATAACGGTGCAGGAGCTGAAGGCCGCCTTGCAGGGCATGCAGGGACGGCGTGCTCCTGGCATCGACGGCCTCCCCGCAGAATTTTTTAAGGCATTCTGGGACATATTTGCACCTGATGTCCTGGAGGTTTTTAACGAGAGTCTGGCCTCTGGTTCCATGCCGATGTCCTGCCGCAGAGCGGTCATAACGCTACTGCCGAAGAAGGGGAACCTGCAGGACATCGGCAACTGGCGCCCTGTGTCTCTACTGTGCGTGGATTACAAGCTTCTGTCCAGGGTCTTTGCCTCCAGGCTGAGGGAAGCTATGGAGCAGGTCATCCATCGGGACCAGACCTACTGTGTGCCCGGCAGGTCCATGGTAGACAATGTCTACCTCATTCGTGATGTTTTGGAGGTCGCCAGCTCGTTAGGCATTAATACTGGTCTGATTTCCCTAGACCAGGAAAAGGCTTTTGACCGCGTTGAGCACAGCTTCCTCTGGAAGGTCATGGGGAGGTTTGGGTTCAGCGCTGGTTTCATAGCTAAGATCAAAGTGTTGTACAGCGAGGTTGAGAGTGTGCTGAAGATAAACGGCAGTCTGTGTGCTCCTTTTAGAGTGTATAGAGGGGTCCGGCAGGGTTGTGCTCTGTCCGGGATGCTCTATGCACTCTCCCTGGAACCCCTTCTCGGCAAAATACGCTCTAGCCTGGAGGGCCTGGTTTTACCTGGTTTTAGTAGAAGAATGATTTTATCGGCGTATGCCGACGATGTTGTTGTTTTTATTAAAGGCCAGAGGGATGCAGACCTTTTAAATAACATCGTGGAAAGTTTTAGTAAGGCATCGGCAGCGAGGGTGAACTGGAAAAAAAGTGAAGCCCTCGCTGTCGGTGAATGGCGTGGCGGCCTCCCAGTTCTTCCCCAAAGCCTAGTGTGGAGGAAAGATGGTTTTAAATATCTGGGGATTTATCTAGGACAAGAGAGCATCGTCCAGAAGAACTGGGAGGGCGTCACAGAGAAGATAGAGGGGAAACTTTCCAAATGGAAATGGCTGCTCCCTCAAATGTCTTTTAAAGGTAGAGTTTTGGTTTTAAACAACCTGATTGCATCCCAGCTGTGGCACCGTCTTACCTGCCTAGACCCTCCCTCAGGCTTCCTTGCCAACTTACAGAAGAAAATGGTGGATTTCTTTTGGGGGGGTCTACACTGGGTGCCACAAGGGGTGCTGTTTTTACCCAGAGAGGAGGGGGGACAGGGCCTTGTCCACCTGGCCAGCCGGACGACCACTTTTAGACTCCAGTTTTTACAGAAATATCTCACAGGTCCGGAGTTTTTAGTATGGAGGGACGTGGCCAGCTGCATTTTTAGACGTGCAAACAACCTGGGGCTGGATACTGCTCTGTTTTTAATTGATTCTAAATTTTTAAAGTTAAATGGGCTACCTCCGTTTTATCAGGGTGTTTTTAAGTCTTGGGCCCTTTTTAATCATAAAAGGTGCCCACAGTCTTTCTCTCTGTACTGGTTGTTGAGAGAACCTTTGATCTACAGAGCAAGGCTGGACATCAGCAGCAGTGGTACCCCAGGCCTGATGGGGGCGCTGCTGAAAGCACGAGTCCTGTGCCTGCAGCAGCTGGTGGACGCAGTGGGGCCGACGCTGAGCGACGCCCCGGCCCTGGGCTCTCTGCTGGGGCTGCACTCCGTCCGGATGGCGAGGAGGCTCCTGGAGCTGTGGAACCAGAGGCTGACTGAGGAGGAAAGGAGCCACCTCACAGACTACAGCCAGAAAGATGTGGAGCCGGACCCTGCAGACCCCTTCCCCGAGATCTACCTGAGCCCAGGACTAGGGGAACTCACCGGCCCCCTGCTCGCCACAACACGCCCCGAAGCGCTGACATTGCACGAAGCAGACAAGAAGACTCTGTATTTTAACTGCGTGAAGAGCATAAACCGGTCCGGACTGTGCGACAGGCTCCCCACTGTGTGGTCCAACAGACTGGGACAAAATGGACCGGGCCCACAGTGGAGGATTTTATACAAACCTCCCCTCAAGAAACGGACTGCCGACCTCCAGTGGAGAATTTTACACGGTGCTGTCGCCTCCAACGCTTTTATTTCTGTTATTAATCCCACTGTTCTGAGCAAATGCCCCTTCTGTGACCTCCGAGAGACTATTTATCATGTTTTTACAGAGTGCAAGAGACTTACGAGTTTCTTCTCTCTTTTAACATCGGTTTTTAGTCTTTTTAATGTGGTTTTTACTGAAAAGATTTTTATCATGGGAGCTGCCTACAAAAAAGCAGAAAAAGAAAAATGGCAGCTCCTCAACTATCTTTCAGGGGAAGCCAAAATGGCCATTTATCTAAGCAGGAAGGCCAGAGTGAAGGACGGAGAGGGGCAGGAGGCCAGAGCAGTGTGGCTGGTGAACATCAGGGCCAGGCTCTGGCTAGAGTTCCGCTTTTATAAACACATTGGGGACGTAGACACTTTTAAACAACGCTGGTGTTTTAAAAATGTTGTGTGCTCAGTGGAAAATAATGAATTGGTGTTTGCTCCCGTTTTTATGGCATGAAATATAATTTTGCTTTTGTTTGTTTTGTTTTGTTGTTGCTTTGTCTTGTTTTTTTTAACAAAGGAAGGAAATCTGTGACCTTTTTTTAACACATTGACAAAGTTGTTGAAATATGTAAAATAAATTGTTTTTCTAAAAAATCAAAAAAAATCTCCCTCTCTCTCCCTCTCTCTCTCTCTCTCTCTCTCTCTCTCTCTCTCTCTCTCGCTCTCTCTCTCTATCACACACACAACAGCTCTGCTTTCCAGTCGGTCTCCTTCCTTCACACCGCTCTGCCACAGTCTAGCCTGGCTGTCATCCTTCCTGTTTTATACCAATAATGTTCACCGCACTGAAGTCACTCATTGAACCGAACAACTGCCAAAACAACACCGTAGCCCTGGACATTAAATTGTTATATCAAGCGCACAGGCGACTCATGGCACGCAGCTTGGATGAGAAGCGTCTCCAAAAGCGGGCTTTGGGCAGCTCCAAAATGCACATGTTGCATTCAGGGGCGGGGTCAGGTTGAGGCACTGGGGACCTTTGCCTGTAATCTGTTGGCGTTGGGGGCGTGTCCGCAGAGAAAGGGGCGTGTTCGCCCCAGTGCAGAGTATCTCCGCTCTCCGTGCCATTCATTTGTATCTTATATTGCACCGGCTCATAGGTGAGCAAAAGGGGGATCTGCCAGTCGGTCACTCATCGCATCGAGGAGAACAGAAGTAAAATTGGACGGGCATCGTCAGAATCATCCGTCTCGCACGCGAACCCAGACGAGAGTCATAAAGACCAGCTGTAGCTTTATTGGCGCAAGACGCGCAGAGACAGCAGAGGACCGACCCCACTTGGACCTGACAGTTCACCTCCATTCATCTGCACTACCTTCGGCTTAACATGGAGCGCGCAATCCCCGATTTCTCCGGCACCTGGGAGATGAAGAGCTCTGAAAACTTCGAGGAACTTTTGAAAAAGTTGGGTAGGTTGATCAAATATATATGCGAATTTTTAAACGTCGGCGAATGCGGCAGCTTGGCCCATGTGTTTTTCTGCGGGAGAGTGGTCTCTAATGAAGCTTTTATTTCGGTGCATAACGAGATCAGATGTGACAGTTTGTGTCGGCTCAAGCTTCCTCAGCACAATTATAGGTCAAATCTTCATCCGCGCCTCATGGATGATCACCCCCTCGACCGCATCGGTGGGGGGTCTTTGTCATTCTGAGGAACCCAAAACTCGGTGCTTGGCCTCCAGCCAGCATCACCACTCTCCCTCTCCTCCCCCCTTTGGCCTCCAAACACAATAGAGACAAACGGCGGCACATCTGTCTGTGCTGTAGCCGCAGATTGTGTGTGTGTGTGTGTGTGTGTGTGTGTGTGTATATGTGTGTGTGTGTGTGTGTGTGTGAGACCACCGTTATGACACGATACAGTGCAAGACAACCAAATTATGAATTATGATATGACACCTGCTGCTGAGGTTTACACAATTTTTTTCACATCACTTCTATTTATGAACGATGGAGATGTGTTAGTGCATGTGTGTGTGTGCGTGCGTGCGTGCTCGCCCACAACGTCGGAGCCGTCTGTCGTTAAAAGCCAATTCCCATGACATGACTTGCCGGTGCACACCTGAAATACATATCATCACATCGGCTGACACAGGGCGATGACACACACACACACACACACACACACACACACACACACACACACACACACACACACACACACACACACACACACACACAGTCTAAACAGGGTTATTGAAATAACTAAAGTATGGCAGTATTTTTCCAACGGCCAGGAATGTGAATTCAAATTTCTCAGTGACAATGAACAACCAATCGGGCGTTAATATACATGTTCATGTACGCCTCCCTTTACATGGAAGGAGAGAGAGAGAGAGGAGGGGGGATCCCAGGATATGGCTGCATGCACTACAGGTTTATTTGTGCGTGTAGTGTGTAGTTGGGTCTGTGAATGTGTGAGGTTTCTTCATATACTTGTGCACAAAAGTTAGAGGAACTTTAACAGGAATGCAGGTTAAAAGCCGCTCTGTGACACCGCCGTGGCTCATACTCAAAAAATAAATAAAACCATCACTGCATTAGTCATTCCTTTGGCATGGATGTCGGAGAGAGGGCCGCCCTTTGGTTTCATTGGGGATTAAAGCGCAGCTGGATGCAGCCTGTCAGCACCCTCCATCTTCCCTTCCTTTCCTCACTCCTGCTCTCTTCTCCCCTCTTCCCTCATCTCCCCCCGTGTCCCAAATGCTTCCTCTGCCCTCTGCTCTTTGACCTCTGACTCTGACCTTGTGACTATCTGCGTGTCCTCATGTGGTCCGTGTGAATTTAAGCATTTTGCTCGCAGGATTGCGAAAGTCTGTTTGGGTCATTTATATCTTTTAACAACTAATGGTTTTTCTAAAAGCTTCCCAAACGGGCCTCTGGCTGGGACTTTACTCCTTTCTTCAGTCTGTGTAAACATGCGCCTTGTGACGGTGACGTTCTCATTCTCCAGCATTTCTGGAGCAAAATAAGGTTATTTTATTTTTGTGTTTAGCCCAACTTCAAGTTCACTCCGCTTTTAGGTCAACATCATTCTGTGTCTTGCAAAGGGATGCAAATGTAATTTTTGCTTATTTTTTGTTTTTTAATGCAGTAGTAGAAACTGGGAACAGAATTGGTCCACATTCTGTCTCTATATTGATTGACTAAAACCCATTAAAAACAAACATAACCACATTAAATAAAATGTGCAATGTCACAGTGTAAAATACTCCATCTTAAGATGAAACTATACAATAATTAAAATAATAGTTAATTAAAACATGAGTTATTAATTATTAAAAGAACATGTCTGTATTTTAGACAATGAACTGTTGAAGGGTTTTATACGTTGTATTGCTATTCTTTTTATTTATTTTTAGTTTTTTGTATCTATTACAATGTGTGTCTGCTTTGTACTGTATTATGGATCCCTCTGGGTCTGAAATAAAAAAATAAATAAAAAAAATACATACAGTTTATATATAAACTTTCTTACTTTCAATCCGATTACCTCTCCTAGAAAATCAGATATATCAAATACGTTAATAAGACACAGACGCCTGCCCATTGTAATACCAAAAATAATCAAAATAATCTATCCATAATAATAACAATGCACATAAATACTGAGTTGTGTGTGGCATCCAGATGCGTGCTGGATGACTGTGCATTTCAGCAGTTGTATATATTTACCCCTGGTGACAGGTGGGAATGTGCGAGAGGTGAGAAGTGCGAAACCCAACTCGACGACAGATACACGCCGGACGACGTACACAAACTTCGCCTCACACTTGGACAGAGATCTTCACACACACAGACCACTGCCCCGTGTCTGTCTGACTCCCTCCTCCCCTCCCTCCCCTTCCCTCCCTCCCTCCCTCCCTCCCACCACACCGGTCTGCTCCTGGTTCCCTCTCTTTTCTTTCCCCCTGGGGCTGCATAATTAGTTTCACTGCAGCACACAATGGCAACCCGAGTGTGTGAACTGTCTTTGGTTACACAAAGGATAATAATGCAGATTACAGTTGAAAATCCCCCCCGATTGGTCCGAGTGTTTGATTCTGTGTGTGTGCAAAGATGACCAAGTCCGATGAGAATGCAGATGTGCTGCGTATGACCTCATTCTTTCCTCTGTCATCATTATTGGATGGAGCTGTGCACAGGCTTCTCCTTTTACCCCGAGTGTGCTTCAACACCGCAACACTTAACCACACACACAGACACACACAAGGCCTAGAGCCCGTTGTGCATCATTTGTTAGTAATACGTTTAGTATTTCTTGCTTCTGAGGGCTGGATCCTATAAACCAAACAGTGGCACAGAAAAATATCTGCCTCAATGCATTTGTGTGCTGCTTGCATGAGAATTTCCCTTCAAAGTATCGACACCAGTTTGTGCAACGGCGAGTGAGTGTTTACTTGTGTGCAAATCTCAAAAAAGTTTTGTCATGTTGTCCCTGTCTTCTCCAGCTGTGAACAAGATGCTGCGTTTAATTGCCGTGAAGGCCGCTTCCAAGCCTCTGGTGGAGATCACGCAGGACGGAGAGACGCTGTCCATCAAAACCTCCACCACAGTCCGCACCACCCACATCACTTTCACTGTGGGGCAGGAGTTCAACGAGGCCACTGTGGACGGACGTCCCTGCACGGTGCACGCGCACACATATGCACATAATAAATGGGTGTTTGGGGAGGGAACTGCCCAGATTACATCAATCTGTTTGATTTGGCTTTTCATCATATTTTGACTGATAGCATATCTCTACTCCTCCCTTAGTCCCTGAAGGCCCATCATGCTACATTATGCTCCTTCACACTCTTTACGACCCCATTCAGCTTCCTCTCTTCCCACCGTTCCCCCTTTCTCGCCCTTCCCTGCCCCCTGTCCCTCCCTTATTCCTCCGCGTTGGTTTCCCCCGTTTCCCATACGTGGCCTCTGTTTGGCCGTCTCCAAAGCAAACACGCGCAGGCGGCCAGCGCTCCGCTTTAGTGGCAATGAGCGCATCACAAGTTATCACCTCTCGGCGATCGCGCTGCTCCACCGCTGTTGTTTTCTCCCTCTTATCGGATACTCTCTTGTGACACCACATCCAGCCGGTACATCCAACTAAGTATTTTCTATCCCTCTGTTGTCAGAGTTTTCCACGTTGGGAAACCGACAGCAAGATCACTTGTGAGCAGACTCTGCCGAAAGGAGAAGGGCCTAAGACGTCCTGGACCCGAGAGATCACCAATGACGGCAAACTGATCCTGGTAAGCCACAAAAAAGATCCACTAAACCAGGGTTTAGATCTAGAGATCCTTTGCTGTACATTTTCAAGTACAGTAATTCTTTTGGACACTTGGTGAATTAATAAAACTCAATTTTATCTTCTTAAGAGCAAAGTAACACACCCGATACCACAGTTAAAAAAATGTATTTAGCAATGTAAACATTATGTAACATAGTAAAGGAATAATTGGTTATGCAATACCCTGTCCACCATGTATAAAACCTTTCTAAGTGTAGCTTAGTTTTATCTATTTCAATAAATAATACCCAAACTAAACGGTAAAATCACAGGAATATTGGTATTGCTAATACCACGATTGTATCTTGCGTTTCCCACTTAATAGTTGCAGGATATTTTTCACTATGCGACTCTTTTTATGTTTTTACAGTTATGCAGACATTTCTTTCTGGTATATTTTACAATTGCGCAACAAGACTACGCTGAAAATCACAGGCTATGATCTGAAGTATTGCCTTTTGAGTAGATAATTACATTATTGAGCTCTGACCACCATGATGTAAATATACTGAAAGAAGATTTTGTTGGAATAACAAATGCACGCACAATCATCAGCTGAACAAAACACAAGCTTGTGGGCAGACAGCATCCGACCTGATCAGAACAGAATAAAAACAATAATTATCATCTAAAGCCTAAAATCTATTTTCTTAAGTTAGGCTGACTTAGAAACGCAAAACAAAGCGACCAAAACATAATTATTATAAGACATGTTTCAGTAATTCTACCGGAATAATCAGAATCAGGCCCATAGAGCAGTGCCAGCAGGCTGCATGCTGTATTTAAGGGGCAGAACTACCATTGTTTAAATAAGCAACTTTCCGTAAATGTTTGTTCAAACCAGTTTGTTGAGATTACGTTGGTCTCAACTGGTGGATATGTGATGAAAAAACAACTCAATTCGCAGGTGAAGAAAGAATCATAAATGACTTGAAATGCTTTTAACAACATTTACCGTGTCGGTATCTAACATCCACATTCTCCTCTCTTTTCAGACCATGGCAGCGGATGATGTGATATGCACCAGAGTCTACGAGCGACAATGAACGAGAGCACTTCTCCCCATTTTCGTCCTTCCGCCCACCCTCCGTGTCCTGCGTCACCACGTGCATCTCTTCACCCCCCTTTTTGTTATGGCAGCACTCGGAGATCGCAGTTCCTAGTTTAATTCCGTCGTCTCTGTTGCATGGCTGTGTGTCGGCTCCTCAGTGGTCCTTTCGAACATGAAACATGTGCGTTGGATCCGATGAGTGAGCGCTTCATTGTGTGGTGCGGCAGGAGAAGTGTGTGACTATATCTGTAGACGTGTAAACCAATCTTTGAGCAGGTCAGTTCTGATGTGCACCTCCTCTCTGCTCCTTTAGCCCACAACTCTAACCTTTTCTATCTCACGACAACGTTTATATTTATTACTACACTAGAAGTCTGCTACAGTACCGCTCACGTTTTTACTTTGTGTCTCTTTTATATGAATATGTGACCATAGGAAACAACACGTTCTGTGGGGAGATAATAAAGCACGATATTAACTCAGCCTGACGTCGACTCCTGGTCCTCCTACTAAAGACTATCAGGTTCATAAAAGCACTTAACAGTGCACGCGTTGTATATTTTGTGAGTGCAGTTGTGGAACATGTGCACATTAGACGGCTCCATCTTATTTTAGGCTTTCTGTCAGCTGTCGGCAACTAGAATAACCTGTCTGTCCCCTCCCTCTCGGTCTGCCTCGCTCGCTCTCAGTCTCCCCATCCGTCCCATTCGTCTCCCTCTGTCAATCATCTCTCCGCCACATGCCCTCATTATTCCCCCTGCAAAGCACCACGGCTGAATACTTTTTCCGTGTGACTTTTTCTTTCCCTGTCTGCTCACGTTTATCTCACATTTCATCGTGAAAGCCCCTGTGGCATGTGAGGCAACCTGCAGAAAGCCAGCTGTGGGAATGACACTATGGGACGCTGTACAGTTGATTTCCGTTTAACTTGCCACTTCGTTAAATTCGGTTCATATTTCTCCGAAAAGTCTTTAAAAGCTCCTTGACTCAAAATAGTAGTTTGACATTAAGGAAAATACGCCATTTGCTTTCTTAAGGCCACTAAGCTGCTCTAATGGAGATTTCGTCAGAGATTTTACAGCCAGCAGGCGGTTAGCTTAGCTTAGCTTAACAACTACAAAAAAATTAATCTGGCACCTCTGAGAATAACTGAAAAAAAAGACAATTCACTGTTTTACAAAAGGCGATGTGCCGGACTATTTCTTGGCCTGACCGTCCCGAAGTCTTTGTTTTTCAAATGTGTGTTCACCGAGTTCACGAGAAGAGTTGAGAATGTTTTTCTGTGTGGAGGGGAGGGGAGTTCATTTTTCGGGTTGATGGATGTTGGGTTCATTTATTGTAATCTTAGTTGTGTAGGTTGATGTGTGAGGAAAATGTTGATATAGCCTCATTGTTTTCCTCCTTTGCGTTCCCTGAATTACATTTGCAGCTTGCTAAATATTTAGCCTCGGGGGACTCTCAGCTTTATGGTGAGCTAAGCTAACTGGCTGCTGGCTCTCATTCACCGAAATGACCACATAGGTTGAGAATGTTATCAATCTCCTCGTCTAACTCTGAGCAAGAAAAGCATTTCCCAAAATCTTCCTAATTTATGGGACATCTGTTGTTATGGCAACCAAAGTGGATAAAACAAATACTTGTAAACTTGTGGGTCAGACAGTGAACTACCTGAACAATCGCTTTAATGATCAGTGGGCGTGTCTACGATGGCAGGAAATGCCAATTAGATTACAGGGTACAACGGATTGACAGCAGATGTGCTTAACAAGGGGCGGGCTGTTAAGGGAAATGAAAAAGGGGCTGGGGAGAAAGATGGATGACCCCAAGTTCATACACACACACACACACACACACACACACACACACACACACACACACACACACACACACACACAAATGTACGTACATTGTCATAGAACAAGAAAGAAAATAGATTTCTGAGGGAGGAATGTTGTTATACTTAAACTTCTCTTTAACAAATTATTTCTTTATCTCTTCTTTTTATTTCACTTTTTGCCCTGCGGCTGTGTGTAGTTACAGTGTGACCCCAATAAAGTCCCCTTCTCTTCCCCCCGCCCTAATAAAAGGGGCAAATAACTACCCCTCCTTCACTGTTTATTACCCCCTGGGGCAGTAAAAGGCAGCTGTCCGGCCTCCTTCAAAACGCCGGACCCCTGTAAAAAAAAAAAAACACACGTACACACACATTGACATACCAAACTAAAAACACACATTCTGGGAACTCTTCACACATACCATCAAACACTCTGTACACTGCAGTGGCTCACCCTGAAGGGTGGACAGACACCCTTGTGTCTGCCTGGTGCACAAAACCTGCAAAACCCCCTGAAAAGACTGAGAATCAAAAAAAAAAAATACCCCGCACATCATCTCTGCTGATGACATCCCGAATGCATCGTTACCCCTGCAGATTGTTGGCTGTGCAGAAAAATGTAACAAAGAACAGAAGACGGTTTGGCAACATCGGGACAAACATACTTGACTCCACACTCTCTCACTGTAAATCAAGAAATAAACAGAGACACTCTGCAGAAAGAGCAAAAACAGATGCATGCATGAAATAAAAAACACCTGTTTCCTGAGTGAGTTCACAGAATTCACTTTATTGTGTTTAACAAGCTAACCGTAGTAACTATTGAAGTACATTTCAACCGTGTTAGATCAGGTTAGTTTAGGTACCGCAGGGCCCAGACTGAGTCGGGTTACAGTTTGATGGATGACTTGAGAGCAGGGAGTGTGTGTACTTGTCTGCATACTTGAGGGCATGTCACTAAAAGCCAGGACAGTTGATTTGTGATCTGGTTGAAGCAATTACCGCCACGCGGGTCTGCCACGGTCTAGCTTAGAGAGTGAGGGAGGGAGACGACTCGTAGAAGAATTCCCCGCGGGTGAGAGCGTGATGGGGAGCGAGAGGCACACGTCTTAGAGACGGTCTTCACGCACATAAATTCATAGATATATAGAATGCATGCGACAGTGTGATGACAGGTGATTGTCATTAACTGCACTCACGTGCTGCGGTGTCTCCGTCCAAGGTATTGATTTACACGCACCCGCCAGGCTGGACGAACTGATACACACGGCCAACAGGCGCACGCGCCCTGGTAAGTGCACCCGTCATCTTTGGCAAACGCAATTAGACCACCCAGGAACGTTTGAGGCCACTTGTAAAACATTGGTCAAGAATAGTCGGCAGCCCCGAGGGCATACCGCACACACACACACACACACACACAGGGAAGATGCCTACACACAGGACGCACAGGATACTCAACCTAAACTAACCCCAAAGCGCTTTTCTGTCTTGTCTGGGCAGAGAATGCTTCTATTAGGGGAAATAAAATTAAAGAGGAGCGGAACGGAGAAACCAGGAGCTGTTGAGTCACTGACTGAAGGAGCGCTGAGGAGGAAGGCGTGTACTTTGCTCAGAAATCTGCAGATGTACTGGGATCTCAGTGGATAACTTCCCCAATGTGCATCATCATCATCATCATCATCCTGCTGCTGCTCCTCCGCTTAGTGTGGGACAATGGTCTCACAGTATACCAGGCTGAATGAAGCCTTTGTAGAGATGGAGAATGCAATATTAAATCTGATTACAGACTCTGGATGGACACAGGGAGATGATGGAAATATGGAAGACTGTTTAAAGCCAGAATAAGCTAAAGAGATTTGTGTAAGTTAAAGAGAGAACTGTTACACAAGGGGACATTATTTCTAGTTATAAATACTATAAGTACAGGGGAAGTCAAAAATAGTGCATCGAAAGTGGATGGAGTGAACTTTTGAACCCAGTTGGGTAGAGGTGCAAGACAAAAGCATTATCAATGACAAATTACTAAATACAATCTGTTGGAGTTCAACACAAGTTAAAGGTCGTCAAGAGGATTACATTACATGAATATGTTTCTATTCTATTAACACCTGAGTGTCAAAAACCCGAACATTTTCGGCATCATAACAGTAAACTTTATGGCAGTACACCTGTATTGCATTTTTTTTTAATTGTACCGGTGTACTTGATCTCCGCAGTAGCTGCCATATTTGTTTGCACCAACACATCCTGCTTTTTTTCCTGATGCAACCATTGAATTTTTAAGATGATGCAGTATTCAGTATCTCTGCTTCGTCTTGACAGTGCACCCAAATGGGATTGTTGAATGACTTTTATCAAAAGAACATGGCGAGTAAAATGCTGCTGCAGCAGCCTCTGCTCTTCTGATTTCCAGCAACATGTTGGAACAACAAGTTTTTCCACAACAAACCCAGTAGCACAGCTCCGCGGGGCGGAGCCTCGCTTTGAGCGCACAACGTTGTCGTGCCGAAACAGGCCTTCCCCAAACTACCGCCCCAAACTATTCACAGTCATTAACCATCTAAGTTGAAAAGAGAACCGGAAGAGAGGCACCCAGGAGGAACACACGCTACATGTGTCCATTCCACCACGGGCGTTTTGTTTTGTCAACGTGAACTCTACACAGCTCCTGTGCTTTTGTGACAGATTATTTACAGTGTATTCAACACAATAAGCTTTAAAGGGATCCGCGAGAGCATTCAGGGAGTCAAAGAGAAGGTTCAATGAGGGAGAGCATGAAAGGAAAGCTAATACTTGGAGTCACATCAGTGGTAAGAGCCTGCATTTGTATTACTTCATACATGAGGTGCGGTTTAACACGTTCTCTTTCTTTTCCTCGCGCCATCTATTTCCTCTTTCTACAAGTTCCAGACCGATGCCCAGCCAACACACACCGGTCAAATCAACCGAGTTGTGCCGCGGTGTCGCTTGATTGGTGGCAGAGGACCATCGTTTGGTGAAGGAAGCTGTGAAGAAACGCAGCCACGTTAGCTGCTGCCCACCACTAGAAGCGCTGCACGCTGACAGAAGATCATCACGGTAACCACGGGCGTGACGTGTTGTCACGGCGGCTGCAAAGGCGGGAGCAGGAGGGACGTTGCAGGAGCACGTGGTGGCCGGTCTGCTAACACTGCGCTGCCACTACCGTCCGTCTCCTCCACAAATCACAGCTACTGTACTGCACTGATGATATGTAACACATGTGTGCTATGTGCTCTACTGCCCGTCCATCCATCCGTCCATCCATGCAGCCAGGCTCCATGTCTGACATTGACTCACTGATCACCCGACAGGCAAAATATCCCACGGACGTGCCAGCAAAAGTAGTACGCACAGACATTCCTTCTGCTCCTCGTCCTGAAATGTGCATTCGCTGTGAAAGAGAGAACTCGGCGGACTGAGCATTAGACGTCAATTCAATGTTTGAATCCGGCTGTCGTCTGTGATTTGGCTCACACGAAGAGTAGATTTTCACGTGGTGCTTTTCCAGAAAAAACACATCCGGTATATAATTAAATCATAGATCTGGACTAAAATGCTTTAGAACTTCATATTTCCTTTTAAAAGTCAGTGTGGAAAACCCAAAACATTAAGACAAGTCTCAATCAATGTTAAATTCCTGAGGTAACACAGAAAAAAACGAGTGCCCTTTACATCTGTATCCAATATTCACTCTACTGTGCAGTATGTAAAAGCTGTAAAAGTTATGTCCTCCCTGTTGATTGAAATGGTCTCGTTACAGCGGCGTGACTCTTCAAAGTTAGATTTTATGACGTTAATGTGTGCCCCCGCATAACTCTCATTGGTCTGAAACTGTGTGTGTGTGTGTGTTTTGACTCTGACTCCGCTTCTGTGCAGGGATCTGTGTTTGTGTTCAGTGAAGTCTGTATAATTAGGAGCAAAGGCATCTGTATTAACATGCTGCTGCCAGTCTGCATCACTATGCTGCCAGAGGAGTTACAGCAACAGCAGGGGCCCCAAAAAAAAAGAAACCCAAAGTGTGCGTGTTGTTTTGGTGATATGAGTCAAGAACCAGGACAACTAAGATCCAAGAGGAAGAGGAAGGTGGAGATGAAGAGGAGGGAGAAGTGATGGCAACGGTGATGGCGACCAAATGGCGTCAGTTAGGCAGTAACTGTAAGAGCAACGAAGGAGAGACAGAGGTCAATTATCCAATAATCATTATCTTCCCAACCACAGGGTTCATAAATCAAAAGCCAATGAAGCTCTTCTTATTTCGCCATGTGTTAGCCACCAAACCCATTGCACTCTTTACCCCAGTCCAGGCAGAAATCCATCACCACGTGATGAGTCTCGAGCGGGGGAGCTGATTTGCAAGGGACAGAAATAGACACTCAGCAACATTACTAAGAATTTGAGACGTGGAATCCGGCACGATATAAATCAGTCGTCAGCTGATCATCACGACGATCAGTGGACTGGCCTTGCGATCAGCTTTAAAAAAAAAACGAAAAGAAGGAAAACCTACCATTACTGAAAGGCACAGCATGGAGCTGCTGAGAGGTTCAGACAGGCTCGGGAGGAGCAATAGTTGAGAAGGAGCGGCACCGAGTGGCGACGTGTGCAAATTGTTTTAACAGTATTTAAAAGCAGCACATCTAATGAGATCTGCTGTTTTGTTAGATTACATTCTGTGGTTGGACATCGTTTCTTGGTGCCGAAAATTCTAAAATCCCCAAAGTTTACAGAAAACCTTGCAGCATCAAACACATGAAGTCCAGCTAAACACCTGCAAACTAGTGGCAGAACGTGTAAAAATGTTTTTAATGATAGAGAGTGGACGGGGAAGCTGCTCTCTAAACCACTATTAAAATAACTTTTTTGCCCACACTTTTTTAACTTTAATCACTTTAATAAAGACCTATTCGCATTTATATTTACCAAGATTGAGTAAGTTGCTGAACAAACATAGTACCAGTACAAATGAATGCAATTCACAAATTTACAAGTTCAAGCCTGTAAAATTTCAAGTGTGTCGACTAAACAAAAGTGAAAATTTTAGCTGGAATAAGAATTTTTACCAATGAACCTGAGAAATCTCACAGCATGGCTTCCATTGGCTAGATGCATACTTTAGTCGACGTTGTACGTCATGGACATTAATGATGTAAAAGCGAGCTCACCCAAAAAATGTACTTTTCCTGGTGACTTAAGAGTTAGGAGTGTTGATAGCAGGAGTGAGTAAATACATCAATTGTTTTGAGGGAGAGGCCATCATTTCTATTAACTGTCCAAACAAATTACCAGCTTAAAGCAATAATAATTAAATTACAGTACTGCTTATTTAAAACAATCACCATGTTCTATATCTCATTCAAATAGATCACAATTGCTTCTATGTGTGCGCCGCCTTCCAACCACATACCATAAGGTCCCATTATACCAATCTTTTTTTGTCTTGTCCCTTCTTCCTCATATTCTTCTTCTCCAATGTCAACACCAAGCTCACATGGAAATGATTGAGGTTTCCCCTTGCACAGCTACTGGGTCTGGGCTAAACTCAAGCAGCATACTCAAGTAAAACATTGAGATACTTGTACTTGTACACCTCCGTGTTTCCATCTCCTGCAAAATGATATCTCTGCTCCTTTCCACCACATTTAGCATAACTGTACTTTTGTGTTTTGTTTTACTTGCAGCACTAACTGTGGGGACCTGAGAGTGGCGCTAAAGACCTTTACAAGAACGATCTGCGGAGGGGTCAGTATATCAGATGCAATTCCTTCTCCATGTTGACATGATTTACTTTTATTGACTTTAGTTTGACCGCAGTTCTAGTTAAAATAGGACCTTTAAGATGCCGGTTGACTCGCCTGTTGACTTGTATGCCTTTCTTTGACTATAGTCAAAGAAAGGCATAGAAATAAGATTCATGTATGAGCTTCTGTGATGATGTTTTCATTTTGAGCGGTCCACAGAGCTTTGCACTCCCATCTAATAAAATTCCTCCTCGCACAGCAAACAAATTTAAAAGTAGGAATGATTAATTGATGCTAATTCGAGGAAGAGTTTAAATTTCCAAATAAAATGTACCAAATTGATGAGGTCAATCAAAACAGCTATTGCACGTTTAGGTGTATGGCAAGGAATAAAAAACAAGGATATAATTTTGCCGTTTACTGGACAGTTGTTTTAAATTTTAGAATTAAGAAAGCGATGTTAAAGTAAGTTTGCTTGCACACAATAAGGATTACAGCTTGTTCATTTAGAAATTGTATCCCATTTGTATTTATTTGTCCTTAGAATACAATACCTGTGTTTGACAGGCCATGTTGAATGTCAAAAGACTTATTTCCCTTTATCAAAACATAAATATGTTGCTGGTCAAAGCGTGTTAATTGGTTTGTTGGTGATTACTTACTAACCCATAGCCTTAGCCTTATTCTTACTAACCCATTGCATTAGCATTTCATTCCACTTTATTTTATTACCTGTGCACTGTTGTCTTGTCTGTCTACTGTCGCGCACTAACCGCCAAGACAAATTCCTTGTATGTTTGACATATTTTGGCTAATAAATGTTTCCTGATTCCTGATTCCTGATTCCTGATTAAGAAATCAAATGAATAATGTCCTCATGCTTTCCTCCATCTACCTATTTCCTAGGAAAGGACGGGGCATCTAAACTAAGCTCATGGTTTGAATTATGAATAATTGAACTTAACATTATAAATATGATTTCACTGATACTTTTGCTTGGGATTAAGAAACATTGGAAAACATTTCCCACAACTTGGCTACCCGAAGGTTGATTCTATCGATGGCGAAATGAGATATTAACCAATAAAGATACTAGTAAATAAGTAGATAGAGCCAAAGTGCGGCACTTATATATTCCGCAAAGTTTAAGATCTGATGTGAAGGTTTTGTTCCAAAGAAATAAGTCAGTCAGAGGTGAGCAAACAGAGAAATCGTCAGTTTGGAAAGTAAGACATGTCGGTTTGAGGTTTGTCGATGTGATCCAGCTGAGAGGACTGCTGGCTGGAGGAGGACGGATGGAGGGAGGGGAACTCCGAGGATAAATGCGCTCTTTCATTTCAAAGTCCGTTAGAGGCACATAGATACACCTACAGTTACTCTCTAGGAACAAGCAGATTTCTCTTAAAAAGTGAGGAAATCAGCGCAGAGGACCATGGACAACAAGCTACTCTAAAGAACTTCTCCACAAACCTTTGGCTCTATACAGAGAGACTGGAGATCTGGAGAGACGCGCTCCAGAGCCGAGGAGGACAACGCGCGCTGCTGACATCTGTTTGGGAAGGTGTTACACACTGGTGATGGTTTAATGATTATCAACGGCAGCCATTTTTTATTATCACGCCTGCGGGTCCCCGAGGTGTCAATTGAGCCATTTTTCTTTAGAAGCCTTTGCCGCACCACAACAGGGAATAACTTTCTGTGGTGTCACCCGAAGATTTCCAGGACTTTAAGAAAACGACAGAATCACGTTCAGGGATTATGATGTCGAGAAGACTTGTTTTATTTTCTATAGACGAGACCACTTTTGCAAACCAGGGAGCGCGCGCACAACAGACGTGCCAGCGGAGGACCGTTTGACTGGATTTTACGCATCTAAAGCGAGACCCGAGGACGCGCGTGTCCGTTTATAGTTGTGTCTGTATGTGCGCGTGTGCATGTGGTCCACGCCGAAGCTCTGCGCTTACCACAGCTCAAGGGAGAACTTTTCTTCTTTTTTTTTTAACAGAAAAAAGACGCTTCTTTCATTCGCTCTCATAAATGGATCTGCGTAAATACCTGCTGTGTCTGGAGTCCATCCTTCTTCTGATAGGTAATAACCCCTTTATTATCATTCATAAAGTTATATTTGGGGTAAGAAGTCACTTTGAAATGATTGTGTTTTTAAAATGAGTTTTTTGGCTGCTTATGGGACTTTTAACAGGAGAGGGTGGTGAGCCTCAGGGCACGAAGTGGTGCCTCTCTTAAAGCCACCTTTTGAACTTTGGAGAACTAAAGTCAACCTCTTGGTCCATGATTGATGCCTCTTCACTCCCCAGTTGCTCTCCTTTCCTCCAGCGCTGTCTCTCTGGCTGATGTGGTCCATAACCTCCACAACTCTTGCACTAAACGGACATGTGTGAATGATTGCGTCACACGTGCCTCCCCGAGACCCAAAGAGCTTTATTCTGTGTTGTGACAGTATAAGTGAGTGAGCATGAAGACATTCCTAGCGTGATCGTGTGCCGGAGAGCAGAGAAGCGGGCATACTAAAACACATGACCACACTCCATTTGCCAAAAAGATCAAAGGAAAAGGAAGTTGTGCATGTGTCCCGCAAAGCAATGGTTCCTTGTTCAAAGTTGGCTTCTTAAGTAAATCCATCAGTTTTTGTCAGTGCCGAGGAAGAATTTCATTCTAAGAGTTGGAGGCCTTAAAGCTCGGCGATATTTGCATGTAACCTCCGCCAAAAGGTTAGCGGTTGCTCTCCTCTTACAGTCGACCCCCTTTGACCCTGGCAGCTGAGTAACTCAACCCTACCGGCCATCAGCCCATCGCTTAAACCTGATGTCTGAAGTTCCCCTAATAAGGCGTCATGCGCCATGTGCCTTTTCAACACGGAGCCTGAACATCAGCTCTCCCTCCTGCACTCATGTTCGGCGTGGAGCCTCACACACCACATGGAGCCATATTCCCGCTCACCAGCAGGCAACCTAAGAAAAAGACTATTGTTGTCTAAGTGATTGCGCAGCGGATAAGCACACGTTTAACTGCTGCGTAATGGCCGTGAAGAGAAATGAGATCAATAGGCTGAGATATTATGCCGTGCAAGGCATGTTGAGATGGCTGCTCGGAACCACACAGCTACTGAAGTCAAAGTTAACATTGAGGCGTTATTGCCCGAGGGGTGATTATCCACGCGGTCGGTTTTCGTGCAACGCAAAATGTTTCTCATCCAGGAGCTTTAGAATCAACAAGGACCACATACGTACACAGCAGTATACACACACCTATTAACAAACGCCACCAGCCTGCGGTTAGGTTCTACACATTGCCCTCCATTATCAGGTTAGATCAAGCATGTAAAGGCTAACACCCCCCACCCTCCCTCCGACCACCTCTATTTAACCCTGCAATATTTGATGTAAATTGCACTGTAGCAATGAGACCTTAGTGTAAGTGTTGCTGCATGTGTCATACAGGAGCATGGCGGTGAGTGAGAGTGTGTGTTATGGTAATGGCTTCAGCAGACCTCTCCTGATGTGGACAACAGGCCTCTCGAGCATCTTACGCTCTGTTATGCTTTGCAGAGATGTCAAACACATGTGTGTGTGTGACTCATTTCTATATTTTTGCTATCATTCTCCCGGGTTTCTTCTTGTTTTATCCTTTTACCCTCCCCCATTTGTGGACTTTTAATCCTACTCCCCCTGCACCCACATTCCCTGGGAGAGGGTGACAGATATGAAAACAGAATGCCAGCAAGATAATTGAGAGAAAATCTGTGAAAAGGGGGTGAACTGAGCTGAGAGAGGAGGGGGATTGCATGGGAAACATTATGAGTCAGTTAAATGAAGATGATAGAAACAGACAGTCAAGCAATAACCTCTTCTGCAGGACATTTCACAGAGGGGCTATAAGTCAGGGAATTGAATTCAGGAACCAGAGAAACAGACGAGGAGAAAAGGTCATTTAAATACGATAATCCAATTAAAACCACATACATCCGTGTCTCTGCGTTCTGCTCGCATGTCTCCATAATCATCCAAAACATTGACGTGTCACGTTAACTTTCTGTGTAAATATACGGCACTTCGCAGCTATGCGGATCCAGCACCGATACCACCCGGAGCCCCACGTGCGGTCGAGAGAATCTGGACCTCGTTCGCCTTGATAAATGTTTGCCAGCAGTTGTCATGGTGACGGGTGGTCAGACGGGCTGCGGTACGGTGAGGTATATAAACCCCAATGAAAATGGAACCAGAGGAAGGAGGACAGGACAGGACAGACAAAACAGGGAGCGAGGTGCAGTTTTGTGGTATGAACGAAAGGGGGGGGGGGTCGTGGTTAAATATGTGTTTTTAGAAAGAGGGGGTAAAAGAAAGAAGCAATTTATGGTTTATGAGAGAATGAGTGAAATAGGAGGATGAAAGAGGAAATCAGTAGCAGGGCTTTTTATCAGGGGCCCCCGGTTTGTTGTGGAAAGCAATTTGGAACCAGAGAGGCTGGTTGATGTTGCCACAAGATATTTTAGTACACAGTGTTTAAGATTTGACAGAAGAGGACAGAATAACAAAGGCTGGATGGAAACCTTCACATTCACTCTGGCAATGAACAAGTATGATTTAGTATCAAGAAATGAATCTGTCCTTGCCTACGCAAATTCCCACCGCTGAAGTGCATTGAGCATCTGTGTAGAATCAGGTAGATGGATGAATCTCACAGTCACTGCAGGTTGGAATACTAGACGCTCACTCAGATCTGCAAGATGAGCAGAAACAAGACTTCCAGGTCTACAGGTGCTCTTTGAAAGGCCCAAAGCACAGCAGTACTTTGTTGGCCCACTGACATGCTCACAATGCAGTTGTTGTTTGAGTTGTTTGGTTATAATTCAAAGTAAAGTTTTGACCGGATGGCGCCAGATGAAAAGTTAGATCACGAAAGTCATTGACAAATGCATCCAGTGGTCGCTGAAACATTGAAATGCAAACTATGTTTCTACACCATCAGGACAAAACTCGATGTCGACACTATTTATCCTTTGTTTGACATTAAAGTCTGCAGCAAACAGGTCTACCAATCAGCAAAACGTGGCAATGTTTAGAGTAACGCTTTAAAGAATTGCAGCTCGACGTCCTTGAGTAAATCTGTGAGAAGAAACTTGTACAGAGAAGAAAAATGAAAGCGCAGGTAGAAGAAACAACAGCGTGTGAGAAAGGCAGGAGAAAGGGAAACATTGAACATATCTAGTTTCCTTCTCAAAGCCGAGTGCAATCCCCCTCGGATTTGGCCGAGGTAACCGCCTGTGTGTGTCGGCGTGTTTGCGGGGAACTATCTGCACCCGTGTGTGTTCGGGAACTGGTGAACTATCACGGCAGCAGAGTTCTGGTCTCGTTCTCCATCTGGATCACTGGAGATATGCGCAATAGGACAGTCGCTGATGCTCCGGATGCCAATAAATTACATGTCAACTAAGATTTATCTAGAAATCCTCTTGAACGAAACATACCCAGCACTGCCTGCTTTCCGGAGCTGCTCAAGTGTGACAAGTCAGGTTCCCGTTAACTGTCACACAGTTCAGTGTTTTGTGTGACTAAGCTGCCAGTTATTCTAAGGAAATAGCAAGATAGGGTAGTTTCCTGTGAGCCACCGCTGGTATCAGCTACCAGTACGATGAAACAGATAATAAAGTTGCATTCCAAGTCTGCATTTCTTTGCACGTATAGTGCACACTCCAGTTACGTAAATACTGTTGCATGCGGTGTCCCGTCCATTGGTCCATTGGTCCATTCGTGCCGTCCATTGGGATATGCTACTCCCACAATTTTGCACCTTGAACTTTGATCCTCTTGCCAAGAGGATTGTGGGTCAGAATAGACAGAAAAGCTGCCTTTCATGCTGCAAAATGCCACCAGATGTAGAAGGGTATCCTGGTGTTTTCGGTATACTGCATTTGACATACTGTGTACTTACACTAAATCTGACATTGATGCACAGCAAAATGTGGATCCATTGGTTATTGGTCTGCACAGTGTATTGCACATTTTATACTAGCAGGACTCAGGCAAACTGATAATAGAACATATTATAGATCTGGGTGAGCGAGAACAGAGGAGGAGGTCAGCGAAGCTCCAGTGAAATTCATCAGTTAACCCTTGTTTCAACATTTAACATAACTAAGTGTGTGTTATCTACCAATTTGTATTTTTCTGGCTTTAGAAAAAATGTTAAACTTCTTTTCACTCTTTGAAAAAATAACCATTAAATAGCCATTTATAGCCATTAACTTTGCCAGTATGAACATGCTCCAGTCAGCACCTGAATGTTCACGACTCAGGGAACCATCTTGCTGCTCTTCATCCCCGGTGTCTCCCTCGCCCCTCTCCCTCGGTGAATGAAGGGCGGCTTGTGCGTTGCAACAGGGGGCTTACTATGCTCCATCGTTTTTCTAACCCACACCCTTCCCTGCCTTGCCTCTTCCCTCCCCCGTTCCCCCCTGAACTCCCCTTTTTCCTCAGAGGTCTGCCTTTGGTCACTCTGTTTATCCATTTTTTCAGCCCCCCCCCCCCATCTCTCTCCCTCCAATCTCCCTCCCCAAAGCCGAGAGGGAAAAATAATAATCAGGCTTTGGACTGTACAGTTGTCCAGAAATGAATATTGTTTACACAGACTCGCATTCTTTACTCTGTAAAGCACTTTTCCTGTCGGGAGGCGGATGAGAAGATTAATACCACTCCAATGTTTTCACCAAAAACCCACGTTGTTAAGCTTATGTATTCCTTGATACCAGGGATCCCTTCTCACGAACACAACATCTGAGGACCAGCCTCCTACTTACAGCACAGATAGGAGAGGTATTCATTCTTTCTCGGGAAAAAAGCAAACATCCGAACATCCTTATTTTCCCCCCCTTGAGGTGGCTTTACTTTTGTAACATGCATCTTACTCCACAATATAACTGACATAAACTATATTCATGAAACATTCAAACTAAAGACTGATGACTGCAGCATCTCCTCAAAAATGAAAATGTTCTAGATTTCAAATGTATCATGTTATATAGATTTCTCAAAATTCAGCCTGACGTATTTGGCATCTTTGGAAACATCGTAATTCCATTCAATTAAAAAATGCAACGCCATGTTTTCTTTATACCATCTGTTTAATCTTCTTTTCTGTTATTTTGTTTTTCAGTGTTTTGTCAGTGTTTCAACATAGATGTAAAGCGCCCGCGCATCTTCACCGGTCCAAAGGACGCTCTGTTCGGCTTCTCCGTTTTACAACATGAAGCAGACGGGGAGAAATCGTACGTTCGTGTTGATTGGAAGCAAGAAAGATCCACAAATAATTCAACTTTTCATGACTGGACTGATCTTTCAAGATGTACACTGAGTGTGTTGATGATGAAGGACTTTCTGCTGAAGGTTGCTGGTCGGTGCTCCCTGGGACGGACCCCCCAACAACAGGAAAGGAGACGTGTACAAATGCACCGTGGGAGAGGAGAGGAACTCAAACTGCAGCAAAATGAATATAGGTGAGAGAAACAAATATGTGTAACAAGTCAACTCTCCTTGTTCAGGTCAATGCTACACTAAACTGATCTGTCTATCTCAGGTGAGACCGCTCTTCAGAACGTTTCTAAAAACCTGAGAAATTCCTCCCTGGGAATGACGCTGACTCCAAACTCACCTGATGGCTTCTTGGTACGTGGTTTCAACAGTGACAAACAGGACTGAAGGGATGTGATGACATCGAGTTGTGCTTGTTTGACAGAATTGAATGACTCACTGATACTTTCTTGATACCTTTTTGGAGTTTAATACGCGCACACACATTTTCACACAACAAAGACGGGAGTTGGCCGACTGAACTGGCAACATGCTTCAATGAATAAACACAACAGTGTGATTGCTGTAATTACGGAAGTTTTTGCAGATATGCGAAGCCCGCCTTCCTCTGGCTGACTTCTGTTCTATTTTTGCCAAATTGTAGGAGGCACTGATTTGAGACTTATACGTTTTTGTGCTCAACGCCGAGTTAAATCTCACATCATTCAAGTGCAAGTCCTCATGTCTGTGACGTGAAAGGTTCTCCACACAGTATTCAGAGCACACAATTTTGAGGCTTCTGGCTTCCAGAGGAACACACACGTCTGCATGAGCCAGCGAGCAGAAACGTGCGTTCTGTGCGTGTGATTGTATGTTAGATACTGTGTCCATCATGTGTTAGCGTGTTTTGGCGTGTGCCAGGCTTTTACTGCTGCTCCGGCCGTGTAGTCGAGCACAGTTCATGAACGTCCTTCGGTTTATTCCATTCTTGCGTGTGTGTGTGTGTGTGTTTATCTTAACCCCAGTGGTCAGGTCTATAAGAGGATCGGAATGCGTCTCTGGCCCTTCGTTAATGACAGACCGAGCAAAAGCCATAGCACCTCTCTCGCTTCACTCTGTCCTCTCCCTGCTTTCTGTCTCTCGCCCATCCCTCCACCCCGTCCCCTCGACCTGTCTGAAGAGAAACCCGCTGATAATGACAGGGCGGGGGGCAGTACCGGGATGTTTCTCGTTTTCTCATTCTGCCCCATCCAACCCCACTCAGTTGGTCTCATTCTTTTGTCTCTCTGCTGTGTGCACGAGTTTCTCTTTTATCTTCCCTTTCCACATTTTCCCCTTTTTTCCTCCCTCTCGGCATGAAAGCCAAATAAAAGGCACGCTTTGAAGATAAAAATATGTTTTATACCATGCACCCCCCCCTTACACACAATCAAATTTATATTGCTGTACTGGTCTGGTGTTCCAGCTCTGGTAAACCACTCATGACAACAGTGACTGCCAGCATGTCAACAATACTCTCCATCTCTACGCTTCTCCCTCATTCCTCTGCTCCCCAAACCACACTATTGTAGTTTTTCCATGACTTGTTCGCGCTCTCATTTCTTTTTGTTACCAGTCTGCTCTAGCTCAGCCTTATTTGTGTGTGTTTATTCAGTCGTCAAACCATTTTTGTCAACGCATTTAATCCCTGCCGTCCACAGAAAACACTCACACTGAGCGAAACGCAAACACCAAAAATAAACCGCTTCAAATTGAGCTGCTCCCGAAATTGCTTGACCTGACAGACAGATGCTGATGTGTTCCGATGTGTGTTTGGCAGGCCTGTGCCCCTCTGTGGTCTCAGGAGTGCGGTACGTCTCTGTTCAGCACCGGCATTTGTGCCTCCGTCAGCGACAACTTAGATCCAAGAGAGCCCATCGCCCCAACAGCGCAAAGTAACCACACACACACACAGACACACACACACACACACACACACACACACACACACACACACACACACACACACACACACACACACACAGGCGTAGTACATGTTGGGCAGGCTTCCTTTAGCCAACTCGTCTTTCTTTCTTTCAAAAAAAAAAAAACTCCCTCAGAGTGTTCCACATACATGGACATTGTGATCGTGCTGGATGGCTCCAACAGCATCTACCCCTGGTACGAGGTCCAGAATTTCCTCAGCAACATCCTCAGCAAGTTCCACATTAGCTTGGACCAGATGCAGGTAAGAGTGCAAGTCAATGTCTATTTGCACTGCTGATATATACTATTTACATTAGTGATGGAAACTTGTGGGTTTTGGATTGTGAGCGCTGTTGCCCAGAAGAGTAAGACAAGCTGGTCCCTTGAGTGGAAACATGCAGCGAGTGACAGAAGAACCAGTTTGGCAAATATGACCAGAATGAATTTCTTTAGTGATGTAAAAAAGGACGTGAGGCGAGTTAGCTTGAGGTGGAGGAGGAATGAAAGTCGGGTGGGAGAAGGGGGGGCTGGGAACGTTATTCGGAGTTGAACAACAAGGAGAAAGAGGTGGTTGGAGTTTTGGAAAGGGGGGACGAGGGGTCAGGGGCAAAGTGAGGGGAAGAGGAAATAACTCTGGTTTTTGAATGAATTAAAAAATTCTCCAAGAGCACTGTTTGCTTTAAGAATGAGATGGCTACTCAAATACATAATTGACCCAGAAACAAGAGCCACAGATGTTGCTTTCCACTACGATGTGCCAGCACGACCATAAATATGTGGCATTGTTGAAATACTTGTCTGTGTGTGTGTGTGTCTGTGTGCACATTCAGGTTGGCATCCTGCAGTACGGCGAGGTAGTTGTCCACGAGTGGTCTCTGAAGGACTACCAGACCACACAGGAGGTGGTGGAGGCCGCCAAGAACATCAGCAGACAGGAGGGACGAGAGACGCGCACGGCGTCCGCCATCCACACAGCCTGGTAGGCCCGTCAATCCCTGTGGCCTCTCTCTCGTTGGCTCGAGCTCTTTGTACGAAAACAACTCTGTACATCTGGCCAGCTAACGGGAAACTGTTTAGATTTTGGTGTAG
Organism: Gasterosteus aculeatus; assembly: GCF_964276395.1. NCBI lineage: Eukaryota > Metazoa > Chordata > Actinopteri > Perciformes > Gasterosteidae > Gasterosteus > Gasterosteus aculeatus. The sequence goes on along the minus strand of NC_135707.1, from coordinate 7,245,784 downwards.
TGTTTTAAATATGTCACTCTATGATGACCCAAAGATGAAGTATTGTACCATAGGGTACCGAAAGGTGCTCCGAGCAATACTTTGATCTCAACCACAAATCAAATGACCATGTGAGCTCTCAAAGGGAAGCGTTCATTGTGTAAACTCAACATTATGATGAATTATAGACTCATCTTTCAAGGAGTTAGTTGTGTTTTTCTAAGTGTAACTTCCCTGTTTTGATTCACTAACTGTCCTCAAACTACGAGTCACTTGCTCGACATCAATAAGGAGACAAAAAGAATAATAGACTAGCTGGTGAACGTAGCAGAGATACGAGATCACTAGTTACAGAGCAGAGATACGTCAATGATCAATCATCATTTGTGGCCCAGTTTGTCATCATCGTCACGCCTGTGCTTTGTGGAAGCATGTTGAGGGCATTTATGATGGTAACCCAAGTCTAAAGAAACATCCTATATGTTAAGGGGCAGTGAAAACCTCCTAGTCTTAAAGTATCTTTCTTTTCAAAAGAAAATTCCTACTTTATTAAAGCCACAAGGAGCACCACACCCAGGCCGTATGTGGCTACAGCTTCTTTTTTGGTGTTTCTGAGTGTCACACACACACACACACACACACACACACACACACACACACACGGGTAATCAAAGAGTTCCTTGTTTTCTGGCTACATTTAAAGGTAATTGTTTGGGAGAAGTGATGGAGGGACATTTAAAAGGCAGTCGAAAAAAGTAACTTGAAAATGGAGCCAGTGAAATAGTGTTTCGGCATTAAAATGACAGGACATCCAGACACTTTATCTTACAATCTCAATACCTTTCCTGCACCGTCATAAGTTGACTGTAAAGTCGTCTGCGCTATTAAGAAAATGACAGATTAAGGATTTTCCCAAGTGTGTGTCAGTCACGTTAAAGAAATAAATGTCCAAAGATGACCCCTTCTGCCTCATACAAACCAACAGGGCAGACTCCTGCTCACACACACACGCACACGCACACACACACACACACACACACACACACACACACACACACACAGCTGGCAGTGTGCAGGGAAGCGTCGGGGTAGAAAAATAGTGCGATTAGCTGAGCTGGACTCGTGGGCTGCTGACTCAGCGCGGCTGCAGGTGTGGCACAGCCTGACTCGGCCTGGTCAGACAAGTAGTGCTCCTACTGCTGTGAAAAGACCTACTCAGATACCAACAGTACACACACACACACACACACACACACACACACACACACACAGACACACAGTAAGGGCGCACTCCACAACTGTAGATTAAAGTCTTGAGGTTTTGAGGGAATTTACCAGACTTTCTTCCAGTCTGCAATGGCAGTTAAATGAGGATGGTGGTAAAATGTATTAATAGAAATAAACCCACAGAAAAAAGAAATGCTATCAAAGTGTAGTGGTAAAGTGGGGGCAATCAACAAAAGACCATACGAATTTGTTAAAGAATTCATCTCCAAACACGATAAAACACGGGGGAACGACTTGAAAGGGACACGGTCTCGGCTCTAAAAAAAGAATGGTGAGAACGCAGTTTAAAAAGGCAGATTGCGCGAATTGAGCTGGCAATGCGTGAATCCGTGGAGGGAAGAAATAGAAGCCTGCAGACAGTGTGATGTTGACATGTAAATGACAGCAATCGTTCGAATGTAGAGTAGATGACGTGAACATCAAACATTTCTTTTACATTGCTCCACCCGCTTGAGACGCTCCCGCTCACACTCAAACACACCTTCACAAGTGCACACACAGACAGCTGCGCCGTGTCATTACCACACTGCTGTGACTCCAATAAATGGCGTGTAAATACAACCAGGCCTCCCAATTAGCGCCACTCACTTTCTATCCCCTTTAAGCCGCCCTTCCCTGTCTCATCTCCATGTTCCTTTATTCCGGACTAATTGTTACCATTTCTTCTTTCTCATCTTTATCTAGTTCTTCTCAGTTATTCTACTCCTCTCTTCTGTTTCCACCCTCCTTCTCTGCACCCTGTGTAATTTGCACACTGCACGGGGGAAACGGTTGTTTTTAACTCTGACTTTCCTGCGGCTGACCACCATGTTATATTTAGACAAGGGGCTGAAGTTGGGACTGAAAATGACTGAGTTCACTCGCAGGGACTACTCTCCTCAGTTCGTGTGTGTGTGTGTGTGTGTGTGTTGGTCTGAGGCTTACCAAACTTATTCAATCCTTGAATCACGTCCCGTTGGTGAACAGGTTTCTGGAGACAAACAGGGTGTGGCTTGGGTCTGCTGGTGCATTTGTCATTTAGGTTTTCCTCTCTGCATCGTGGCACAACAGGATGGGAGTGCACAGATGCGGTCGCTGCGTGCAATGACACATGCACTGCAGGCCATGAACAATGCGAGTCAACTGGCAGTAAATGTATGTGTGCCAAATATGACTAATTTAGTTGTGGTACACTCGTGATTTGGACCATTTATATATCCGGGAAGCAACTTCAAATCTGTCAATGTTTTTTCTGGCATTTTCTAGCCCTTGAGATGTATATTTTTTTATGGGGTGTGTTTATTTGAGATTCTATGGAACCAAGTGACTGATTCTCTACGTCTTTCTCCCTCTCCCTCAGGCTCTTTCACTCCTTGCACGCTTCTATTTTCATTTTCTTTTCTCCCTGCGCCGCTTGTCATCATTTATCTCAGTCTGTCCCATTGCGTCTCTCTAGCACCGAGGCGTTCAGCGAGGAGCGTGGAGCCAGGGAGGGCGCCACCAAGGTGATGATCGTAGTGACGGACGGGGAGTCACATGACGGGGAGGATCTGGAAGCCTCGCTGGGCGAGTGCACGGACAGAAACATCACCAGATACGCCATCGCTGTGAGTACTTTGGTGCTTCGAGGACACACAGACCTAAAGTTATCCAACCTTCTGCAACCGGGGGAAACGTTTGTGGGAAGCGCACAAACTGACGTTCCTCACGTGTAGTGTGAAAGTGGTACGATGAAAATATATGAACCCCCAAACTGCCCCGCCTCAAAAAATAACACGGCTCTAAATACACAGATGACTGATTACTGAAAGAGTGGGAAGTGAAGCTCTTTCCTTCTAGCTCCACCCGACCCCTCAACACACAGAGGGGCGGCATGGATTTTTGGGGGGCTCTCGTGGAAGAACTGGTTGTAGACCCAGCCACAGTGTTTATACCATTACATTCAAATTCAATTCCTTTCCAAGTGCTGGAATTGTGCTTTCAATTTCAACACAAATCTCTTTTCGGTCTTTTATGTTTGTGTAAAGCCAAAGGAATGTAAAGCATCTTAATATATATATTTCATGTGGCCTCCCTTCACACTACACCCCTCTCATCCCCCTTTGAAAATAGAGGATTTCCTTAGTTTGCTTGGCAGCTGAACACACGGGGCGAGATTCTCGGGTTTGGTTTCCCTTATGGAATTTTTCTCATTTGTACTTCAGGCATAATGCCGTCGGCGACTGCTCTGCTACAATATATCTCCAGCATCAGTCATCTCTTCGCCTCGCAGCGAGGCCTGCGCTCCTCATTTACAAACCTCTGGTGGCCACCGTTTCCTCCGCTCTTATGTTTTCCAGTCAACTTGTTGCCTTTAGGTATATTGCATAACAACCCGTGGATGACACAGTCAATGAAGTGTGTTTGTATCGAGTTTACGGTTCAATTCCTACAGCTTACATCAAAGTAAATATCTCCTTTTGCCTCAGACTTCGACTATATATTTATCTCCTCACTGTTCATTCACAAACCTTCGCTCTGATACATGTGCTCTGTTTCCTCCCCCCTGTTCTGCACAGCTTAATCCATCATCTTTTTTTCTGGCTCGTTGTCTCACGCTGGCCTCCAGGTTCTGGGTCATTACATCCGCCGGCAGCAGGACCCAGAGACGTTCATCACGGAGATCAAGTCTATCGCCAGTGCCCCCGAAGAGAAGTACTTTTTCAACGTGACCGATGAAGCTGCGCTCAATGACATCGTGGACGCCCTGGGAGATCGCATCTTCACTCTGGAAGGTTAGTGATGGGAAAGGGAGGCCGTGGAGAAATTAAAGAAGTCGGACAAGGCCGTCTGGATCAGATCCAGAGAGGGGAGGAGATGTGTGAAGAAACAGAATTGCTCTTTTTTTTTCCCCCATCCAGGCACACTGGGCAACAACAAGAGCTCGTTCCACATGGAGATGTCTCAGATCGGCTTCTCAACACACACAATGGATGTAAGTCCTCCAGCTGTGACCCTCTGTGTGTGTGTGTGAACTGCACGTGTCTCATCCTTGGCCTGCTCCGTGCTTCAGGACGGCATCCTGTTTGGGATGGTGGGCGCCTACGACTGGGACGGCGGAGTGTTGAAGGAAGGGAGCAACGGACAAATAATTCCGCCCAGAGAGGCTTTTGAAAGCGAGTTTCCACTGGAGCTCAAGAATCACGCAGCTTATTTAGGTACCGTCATATCACACCACGCAGCATCTAACATTTTTTCCACGCAAACGGATCTCTAGCACAGATTGTTTTGTTAATGTTCGGTGTTGCTGGGACTGATTCCTCCAGGAGGGTGCATTCGTGTGTCAGCTGAAAGCTCAGACGTTTGAAACTTTGAGCCGACTACAGGGCCGGGGCAACCCACAAGTGGGCCCCAAATCCTTGCCCACCTACAATTTCAATTAATTATAATTTGATTAGAACTGCAACAATTATATACACTTAATTGTTTCTTTGTTTTTCGTCTGTATTGGATCACATTTCCTAAATCCCAAAGGGAGATTGTGTTACAAAACAGTCCAAAACCCAAACCTGGGGGCTTTTTGGAACCAATTCACTGTGATAATTAATTTTAGCGGATTAAATGAGCTCCAACTGCACGTGATCCTTTACAAAACCTTACAAATCCTTCTTGCTTATGGTTTGTCTTGTGCATAGAAACGCAAGAAAATATCAGATGATATTTCATTAATTCAGCTTTACTCGTATGAACACGTGCACGTGTCCTCTTTCCCCTACCAAACACATACGTGTAATCTGAGAAGAACACATTATTCGACTCCAGGTACTTTTTATCAAGTTGCTCTCCAACCCTGGTCTGACCCTTGTGTTACACGATGCCCATGTACTTGGTTACATGTTTGCAGGTTACACAGTGTCATCGGTGACCGTCAGTGACAGGAAGAGGCTCTACGTGGCTGGAGCTCCTCGGTTCAAACACAAAGGCAAAGTCATCCTGTTTGAGCTCAGCAGTGAGGGCGATGTCGACATTGCGCAGGCGCTCAATGGAGAACAGGTGAAGCTTCCTTGTCACGAATCTATCCTCAACCCTTCTTCGGCTTCTACTTGTTTGTCAAAACAGACAAAAGCCTGAACCTCATTGAATCAAGGGCTCCACCTAGTGGCAGGGAACTGAGAGGGCATGTTTCTGTCTGTAGATTGGATCTTACTATGGCAGTGAGGTGTGCGGGATGGACATTGACCAGAATGGCATCACGGACGTCCTCCTGGTTGCGGCTCCGATGTACCTCGGCTCAGGAAACAAGGAGACTGGAAGAGTTTACATCTACACACTCAGCGGGGTGAGACAGCAGTGGCACTGGTCCTTCTTCTGCTGGTGGATTTCGCTTACACAACATTCATCAAACCCTCGTTAGGGGTCCGTAGCCGTTTCTCAAACGCCCGGTGAATCCCGACACTCGTTTCTTTTCTCCCAGGAGGAGCTGTTTGTCCCTAATGGGACCCTGAAGTCTGAGGACAAGTCCCAGGACGCCAGGTTTGGTTACGCACTGGCAGCGGCCCCTGACCTGAACCACGATGGCTTCACTGACCTGCTGGTTGGAGCCCCGCTGGAGGACGACCACAAGGGCGCCATTTATGTCTACCACGGAGATCGTACTTACATCATACACAACTACAAGCAGGTGCTGCTTGTTTGCCCACAATTGCATTTTGACGTGTTTATTTCAGTATTATAATCCAACTATTGTTTTTTTCTTTTTCCTGCCTCTCTGGTGCTCTTAGCGTATCTCAGGGTCATCTATTTCCCCCTCGCTGCAGTACTTTGGCCGCAGTGTGAGTGCTCGCTTGGATTTGGATGGAGATGAGCTAATAGACTTGGCAGTTGGAGCACAAGGCAACGCTGTTCTGCTCAGGTGGGCCTAAGAAGGGAGGGAGGGAGGGAGGGAGGGAAGGACGGAGGGAAGGAAGGGCATTCACAGAACAGATTTTGGTTTTATGGCTGTAAGCACTTGGAGATAATGAACACATTAAAATGCACCCAAGAAGTGAGTGTTGCAGGGATGACGCATTTTTGTAGGTCTCAAGCCGGTAGTTAGCGTCCCACTGGTTCACTTAACCAAAATGGTTGGATTATTGCACAAAATGAGCTGAATGCCAAACATATGTTAGAGAAATGTACTTCAGAACCCGTTGGTCATTCCCTGTTCGTCCTCTGTCCAGCTCTCGGAGCATCGTGCAGATCAACGTGAGTCTCTCCTTCCAGCCTCACTCCATCAACGTCATTCAGAAGACCTGCCAGCGGGGAGGCAGAGACTCCGCCTGTCTCATGGCCACCGCCTGCTTCACCACCGTCTCCCGCTCCCCCGGTCCCCACAGCAACAGCTTCGGTACGACACTTCACATTACGTCCTCACTAATCGCCTTTGACGAGGGCCGGACACACGTACTAATATTAATCAGAACGGGTCTTTTCCAACTCTCGCTGTTTGTCCTTCGCCATAGACGGGTCGTAATTAACCGCTCTGTCCTCAGACCTGTGGGTGTCGGCCATGTTGGATGACAGGAAGTTGTCTGCCAGGGCGCTGTTTGACGAGAGCTCCCACCGGCAGACCCAGCGGCCAGTTCGAGTCCACGTGGGACAGACGCTGTGCTCCGATCTGCCCTTCCACGTCTACGTGAGAGTTGCAACACACGCCAACCAACAAGTTTGAGGTTTATCTCGTCGCTGACATTTGTTTCCGTCTTTGTTTGCAGGACACAGCAGATTACATCCGGCCAATTAGTTTCTCACTGCAGTTCAAAATCAATAACACAGATAGCGGTCCGGTTTTGGACGAAGGCTGGCCAACAACGGTCAAGAAATCTGTGAGCGGTTGTGATTTATAGCTTCCTTGTTTCCGCTCCATTGCGTTTTCTCCATCTAATACGTCGTCATCTCCATGTGCGCCTGTCCAGATCCAGTTCTTTAAAGACTGTGGTGAGGACGACGTTTGTACAACGGACCTGGTGCTGAAGGCCCACATGGACATCTCTGGGACGAGGTACGTCGTTTGAGATTCATGTTGTCAAGACCAGATGATTTTATGGGAGTTTCTATATTGTTTCCTCCACAGACAGAAGCCTTACGTGATCCGCAGCCCCCGCAGGCGTATGGCGGTGGAGGTGCAGCTTGAGAACAGGCTGGAGAACGCCTACAACACCAGCCTGACGGTGCACTATTCACGCAACCTGCACTTCTCCAGCCTCAGCATCAGGGTGAGCACGGCGTAGGTACCGCAAACGCTCGCACACGCGCCACCGACCAACTAACGCAGGATTCTGTGTCTCTCACCTTTTCTTCTGGTGCAGGAGGCCGCCCACTTCAAGATCGAGTGCACAGCACTCAGTGCCAGCAGCCACTCGTGCAACGTCAGCTATCCAGTATTTCGCTCCCAGTCAAAAGTAGGTCCAACATCTCCCATCGCTCTCTGGACTTGAGCTCGCTCAAACTTCAGTTCCTTCAGGTGAAATGTGTCACTCCAAGCGGGCGTTTTTTCTTTTTTTCTGTTTCTTCGAAGGTTAACTTCATGCTGGAGTTTGAGTTCAGCTGCACATCCTTGCACAGTCGAGTGCAGATGAAGCTCCACGCTGCCAGGTTCAACATACACGGTTCACAAATACTGACAAACTAAAAAAAAAAATTTTTTTTTTTTTAACCCTGTTGTTCTTTTACAGTGACAGTGTGGAGAGAGAGGACACTTTTGGGGATAACAGTGTCCATCTGCAGAGTTTTGTTCAGTATGAACCAGATTTGTTTGTTAGCAGGTATGTTCGCACATTTCTTTTGTAAATTTCAACAATCGGATATTTTAGCAGCTGTGTTTTATTCTGCGCAGTGACTCTAATTTGAACCGATATGAGGTTCACCCCACTCGGACGGCGTCGGAGGCAATTGGACCAGAATTCTACACTCACCTCAGGGTAAAGCTCTTTTTATGACCTTTAACGCGCTTTTCGTCGTTTAGTCTAAAAAAAAAAGATAGGCAGTAATTCTAGTTAAAGTGCCTCTGCCTACCAGTTTAGCTCCATGTCCTTGAAAACCAAGATGATATCCTATTAGATATTTTACTGAAAATTGTCACAGCGACCTTGACCGCTCGCAGTCACAGTGGAAGCATTATTCTTTGACTTATTTTTTTCAGCTGCAGAACCTCGGCTGTTACTCGGTGAGTAATCTGGAGCTGAGGCTGCATCTGCCCTCCGTGGCAGCAGGAGGCCGAGTCTTCATGACCGTCATCGATGTCTCACACAACGTGAGTAGTGCTGCTTTTGTGAGTGTTTCCGTCTCCCTTTTTGGATCGTGTCTGACAGACTTGATTTGCCCCCTTAGGCCACCGGGGTGAACTGCAGTGTGCTGAGTGATCCGGTCCTACTAGAGGCCAGACAGACAGACGTACGCTCCCTTCATCCTGAAGACATGATGCAAAACGACATACTGGTGAGGCCTCTGGTAGCGGAGCAGCTGCCCAACGCAGAACGCTGTGCGGCGTCAGTATAATTACGTCTTCATTTACGTTCGTAGAACTGCAGCAGGTCGTGGTGCACGGAGATTGTGTGTGAAGTCCAGCAGCTTCTGAGAGGGCAGACCGCCGCCATTCGAGTCAGTCGCAGAGTTCACGATGACTTTTTCAGAAAGGTGAGCCACACAGCGACGCGGAGACGCTCATTTCAGCCTGAATATAACTTTCACTTCTGACTCCCCTTTCGTAGGCCAAATACAAGTCAGTGAAGATAATAGCGTCCTATCGTCTGGCAGCTAAGGAGACAAACCTCATTACTCTGGGCACAGGGACAGCCTGGAGGGAGGTAAGACGACCGTGGCAGGATTTTGAGAGGCAGAATGAGAATTAGATTTTCTTTCTCCAAGCAAACCCTTTGTCCATTTTTCCGTAGACTGTACTGGAGGTGTTAAAGGGCCGCGCGATTCCCATCTCGCTGTGGATTCTGATTGGTAGCATAATTGGCGGTTTGCTGCTACTGGCCCTCATCATTTTCATATTATGGAAGGTATTCACATCACATGTTACATTCAACTTCAAACATCTCGTTGTGGAAAGAATATCCATCTCTATCTTATTTCCATCAGATGGGATTCTTTGCACGCAAACAGAGGGAAGAAGAAGATGAGAACCATGAGGACTGAGTCCAACTTTGGCTGCCATGACAACCGTAATTTACCATGACAAATATCACAGGAGCGGAGTGCACCGCTTATCAGGCACAGAGACAGTTTGGAGTGGATACACAGATGCAACAGGGACCTCCAGGACCAAAGAGAGAGTGGAAATGCACCACCACTATTTCCAGGGTCGGGAGCACTTATGTAAATAATGTTTTTTTATTATTTGAAAGAAAATGTGTATTAAACCACAATTCTTCTATTTAATATACAGATATCTTCCTGGTTTTACATTTCAAACATCGTTTATTCATATGTTTGTCTTTCAGTTTTGTGTGTGTCTTCATTGAAATTAAAACTGTTGAAAAGAATTATTCTCGTGCTCAATTTATTAATTTGCTGAAGAGTGCAATAAAAACAAGGCATCACTCTATTCAGATTTTACTGCACTGAAAACTGGATCAAACCAACCATATAAACTATAAAACAGACATACGTGACAGCATTCATACACTAAACAAAATCAATGCCCTCAACTTGTGGAAGCAGTGGAGTTGATGTAGGACTCTAAAAGAAAGATGCTTTCATCTACTTGGTTCTCTGCTGAATCCAACCTGGAGGGGTGAAAAACAGTAGTGGGAATCTTAACCAACTGACCAAAGAGGCGATCCAACAGTCCTCAGTAAAAATGTTTTTGTGCTCTTACTTGTTGATATGAAGCCGTAAGGCCTCCAGCTGTTGCTTTTCAGTAGCAGTGATCATCTCCTCGACCTCCGTCAGCTGCTCGGGCTCGGCCCCACTGGCCTGCAGAGATGCCAGAATGGCCTCAATTCGCTGGGATTTCTCCAGCAGACGCCTGTCAGTCAAGCAGACCACTAATCAAACGTTGATCTGTGACCGTGTGTGAGCCAGACGGGTCTTAAGGGTTCATCATGTGAAATGATCTTGATTTCCTGGGCACGATGAACTTACTTGTTCTCTCTGGACTCAAACAGCCGTCGCTCTATGAGGTTGGCGACTGTCTGCAAGAAAAGAAAGAATGTCGTCTGTAGTCTTTGAACCAGAGCCCCGGAGGTTACGGGAGGCTCATTGTGTTTTACCTTGTAGCAGTTCTGAAGCAGCATTCTTGCAGTGGGGAGCTGGTTGACGGTGTAAAGATAGAAAGTACGAGAGGGAGCAAAGTCCGGAGTCTTTGGGATTTCCTGAAGAAAAACAAAAGTGTCACAGGTAAGTCAATTAAAGGAATAACAAATTTCATACCTCGAACTGTGCTCAATCACATATCAATGTCTCAGTGTAGCTGCCAAATGGCCACTTTGCTTTATTTATTCCTGCGTCATTGTCCACAGAGACACACAGAATAAAGAGACAGTCTTTAATTAATAGGGAAGGGGTTTGAAAATATCTCATTCACTTATTGTAGCAAGCCAAACAATTTTGAAAGTAGATTTTTGGATCAAGTTTCATTTTTTATTTTTATTTTATGAACTAAGAAGACTGAAGAGACTTTCGTTGTATAAATACATCCATCAGTGTTCGGAATGTTACAAATAATTTGTGCCGACAGTTCAGCGATTCTGCTTTGGAAGCTCTTTCACGTTCTGTTCGTCAGGAATATGAAGGGAAAGCGGTCAACGATCCATCATCCTAAGAGCGCATTAATGCAAAGAGGGGCTTCCTGGAAGTTTCTTGTACCTGTAGCTGGACCAGGTTCTGTGCCAGCAGCGTGTAAAGCATGTCTTTGGCCTCTTTTGCTGGAATCATAGCAAAATCCTCCACCTGCTTCTGCTCCAGGTGACGTTTCCTTAGCAACAGACGGAAAATGCGAGCCGATCGGGAGCCAAATCTGAAAACAGATGGAAAGTGATTAACAAGGATTACCGGGCAATAACATGTAGACACGTTTAAACACCACACTTACCTCTCCTGCACAACAGACTCAAGCGTGGCTCGAGCCAGATTGGCCAGCGCTCTGTGCAGATCTGAGAGCCGAGTTAAGAAAAGCACCCGTACCTCGCGTTCTATCAATTTAAATGTGTGTGTTGGTTTTTGACCATATGCTCATGAGCCTCTAGATTAAAAAGAAGGATACTGACAACGTACATCCCTCCTCCACTTTCCCCAGCCTTTCCCACAAACTCCATCTAAGAAATCAGAAAAAGACAAAGTGATCAAAACCAATCTTGCAGAACGAAATGAAGATTGTAAAATTTGAGCGGTGCCTTGCAGAGGTCGTACCGGGTCATCGACCAGTAGCGTGAGGTATTGGTCTACGATGGGTCTGGCTATGTTGTAGCTGGGTGGGAGGGACCTAAAGATCTCATTGGCTGAGAGAGGCTTCGTACAGGTGGCTGTGGGCGAGGTCGTCACCTCGCTCATCCTCAGCATAGTCCTCACTATCTCACTGCTCGTCTGCGTTTGAGATTTCAAATGACAATTATTATAACCATGAACAACAACAATATTTGTTCCTCGTATGTGTGTATATATATTTATATATATATAAAAAAATACAAAACAGCAAAAAATAACATTGTTTTGATTTTAAGTCTTCGTGCCAAGCTAACTTACTGATGGCTGAAGCAAACAGAAAAGAATATTTTTAAACTATCTCAAATTTTTCCAAATTGACAAACCCATAAAACTTCAAAATATTCATGTGTAAAAACCTGACCTGATCCAATTTGTTGGCTACAGCACTGATGATGGCCTGGTCTCTGAAGTGGAGATGGAACCTCTCAAAATTCACCTGCCAGCAAATCCCCTCATCACCATGAGCCTGACCATTAAAGACACACACAAAAGATAGAAAGACAAAGACGTTATATGTAAGGGACAGGGGGAAAAAGAGGTCATTTCAGTTCTAAAAGTACTGCCAATGTGTTAAAAATGTAATAAACATCACCTGCGAATCCATTTTAGCCCTTTTCGCATTCCTTTGGTCCTCTCCATCCTCACTGCAGAGTTGTCGTTTTCCTCGTCCTACAAGTGTCATGTGTGGCACCTTGTAACAGTCGGGGAAGCTCTCTGGTGAGGGCGGAGCAGTGCTGACAGGGGCAGCCGGAGTACCAGGGGTTGCAGGGGTGGCTGGAGCGGCACTGGCTGCGGCTCCTGCCGCCACCATCGGGGGGCAGCGCTGAAGAAAATGGGTCTCCACCAGTTTGGAGAAGGCATTAGACACTTCACCGTAATCCATGCAGAGACCCTCTAGAAGGAAAGGGGCGATTAAAACTGCTGCGGTTTCTTTGTCGTATTCAATCTCTACAAAGAACAAAAATCTGAGCACAAGAAACACCTTCAAAAAAAGTGAGAAAAGCTTTGACAGCCCTTGATTAATACACACACTGAGATACTGACCCTCCATGTTCTGCGTGAGGCGGTCAGCGACTGTCTTAACCGTGCTGCTCATGGTCATGTGACCTCGCTGTAGTAGCTCCTCTATGATTAGCTCTCCGGTGTCACCGTACAGGGTTTTGGTGGTGTAGATGTAACGCGGGTATCTCAGGATTCTCAGAATCCGATCGCAGCTGGTCCGATACTCCGTGGGGCTTCCTGCTCCTTTGCGGCCCGAGCTGAACACACAGGCTCCATGCTGCACGAGCACACACAAGGACTTCTTTACCTACAACGAGACAGAGGGAAGCAAAGAGGTGCGTCACCTTCAGGAGATCAGACCGTTCGTCAAACCTCGGTAAATCTACCAGACGCTTAAATATTAGTTTTCACTTTTAAACTAATGATGCAAAAAACTATTTCAAAACGCACTGCAAATCACGCATGGAACGGTGCGTAGTAAAGAGAATAATATTCTTGAAACAAAAAGAGTTGGAATGGTACCAGGTCCAGAGGGACGCCAGTCTCATGAATGATGATCCTTAAGTTCTGTGCTCCACCTCTGAGAAGGTGTGTTCCCACTTTCTCCACAACTTCTCCGAAATGCTCCCGAAGCAGGAGACCACACAGCCGCACTTCCTGGGCCGTCATCTGCGCAGAAAGAACAATGGATGGAGAACGGTCTCACATATAGAGCCTCTACTCACTTTACAATACAAAAGCACAAACTAAGAGTCCGCTTAATGGTCACCAAACAAAAGGATTAAACTTAACATGGAAGCAAGTTATCATAAACAAAGAATTAGACTTTTACAGCAGAATAAATGCTTTTTACACAATGAGTAAAATGTGTTTAGGTTGAAGGAGGACTTCCGCTGTGTGCAAAACACAAGTTACAAAGAAAAGTTTGTTTTTTATAAAGTAAGTTTTTCTTTTAACAAATAGGGAACAATTAGTAATTTCAGGTTTTGGTGATGTATTATCGGGCGCATAAACTTGCATGCATCTTTGTCACTGCAGCGGAGGTGTTACTAATATAGAGAATATACAATGGCTCGGTTTCATTGCGATAGAGAGCCTTTATAAACAATATCAGTCTCCATAGTGGAAAAACAATCAAAACAATTTGCAAATGCAATGCAAAGTGACATTTTGGAAATGTCTTGTTTTATCAGACCAACAGTGCAAACCCCTAAAATCAATATAACAGAAAAACAGCAAATTCAGTATTGAAGATGCTTGAACTGGATGATTTTTTGGAATTGCAGATTCACTTTCTGTTCACAATACAAATATTGGATATTCCAGCACTAATAAAACACAGCATTTTTAACTTGACCCATAATAACAAAGTCAAAATATTTGGGCCTCACTCAAAACTAACTTTATGGAGGCGCTAAACTAAATCACGTGACGTTAACCTCTTTAGCGCATCATCAGGCTTCTTATTTGAAAAATAAATCACGAGAGGCGAGAGAAACGTTAGCGTAACGTTGCGTATAAATATCAGCGTTTGACACAACGTTACATAATATAACGTTATACAGAAGCCTGGTGCGTGCACACTAACAATGATAATTACCCACAGGTCGGACGATAAATACTTCTTGTAAAAACATTACAAACAAGTAAGCTTGATTCATGGATGAGCTACACGGCTGCGAGTGAACGTCGCTGCGCAGACGAGCAACACAACAGCTACACTCAACATTCAAGCTAGCTCGTTTAACCGCCACTGCCGCCGAAACGTTCGGTACCTCCGTGCGCTCCACGAACCGGTCCTACAGCCACGTTTCAGCACACAAGGCAAATGGTCGCGTCAAGCCTGCCGCCACAACACAACTAGAACACATGCGGCTTTCTGTTAGAAACCCCCCCGTGGTAGAAAACACACACACACACACACACACAGCAGCACTTCCGCTATTCAGCTGCGCTGGTTGGGATTTGCTCGGCGGTGCCGCGGTGCATGCCGGGCTGGAGGCGGACAGCTGTCTTCAGTTCGTGGAGGACCGACGTCAGTGTTTGTGCTGCTCCGGGGGAAGATGGCGGAGGCTGCGGCTGTTCCACCGCATCGGTTTTTCTGTCACTGTTGTAAAGGAGAAGTAAACCCCAAACTCCCGGTAAGGCGAAGGCATTTCTCGGTTCGTCCGTCACGCGCTCTTGTACAAATCGCGCGGTTGACAAGTCAGCCTTTTTGAGAAATACCGTTTGTTTCGCTCGGTCGCAACGGCTAATACACCAAGCTAGCCAGTTAGCATTTAGCGGCGTCTGTTGTTGTTAACTCTCTAAATAAAACTCGTGACGATTCAAATGTCTTGTCGAAAGCCAGGCATTGAAGGCGAACGGCGCTATTTGTCAGTCTGGCAGTTTCTGGAGGCAGTTTCGTGAAAGCACTGCGCTTGACGTCTTGCTTTGACAGCTCGGGGATGTTGTGTTTTGACCAGGAACAACAGAAACAGCTGAGGGAAGGAGGTCTACGTTGGCCCCGTTTCATTGTCTAACCACTGGCTGTCTGGTACCAGGGTTGCTTTCGTTTTCCACAGTTGTTTGTGCTGAAACGAACACTTGACAGGACAAGTTGGGGAATTTTGACCACCATTAACACGTCTTTTTGTCAGTTTGTTTTAAACTGAGAAGTAAGAGTCACGTCATATGACGTTAATGACTGGAGCGTGTATATTACACGTGTATTTGCTACGTCTTGCACCCAGTTGTTCGTTTATTAGTTACATCTAAAGTTAGTTTGAAATAAATCAGCGGTACACAATAACCCTGCTCTCAATCCTACTTCATGAAGGTTATGAAGAAAGAAATAGTCGTTTAAGAAATGGGTTTGTTTCAATTTATTGGTCATGTTTTCAGTCTGACTTGTAAAGTGTCAAATTGATTAGTAGACACGGCGAAGATAAAATCTACAATGTTCTAGTATTATAGTATAGTCGTGCAAGTTATTAAGTGAAGTTTCCTAGTCGTGGAATATCTCAAATGTAAAGATTCACAGGTTTTCAAAATTGATATCATTCAGTTTAAGTCTGTTGGTTTCTTCCTCGACGTTACTATCCCGACCAAGAAACTTTATCCATTAAACGAAAAGGAATGGTTTGATTAGGTGAAAATGAAAGTAGGTGTGAGCTGCTGCCATAACATATTACATTGCATGTATACAGTCTATCGCCATTGATGTAAATGAAGTGGACACAAAGTAACTAACAAACTGTCATTGTCCATGTTTCTGGCAGTCGTTGCGTCTGTGACGTAGTCGGCCGGGTTATCCTCCTGTCGGCCGAATCCATATTTTCATGGTACGGTTGAGGGTAATTCCAGCCTGCTACGTCATTGACTCTGCTCGTCTCAAGAACACTCAACCCGGTGGCATGTTGTCACCGAGCCAACTGACCGATACATCCGCGCACTACAACGATAAAACGAGTGTTGCATCCATCTATGGAACCGGGAAGATGAGCTGTTTTGAAACATCACCATAGTTTTACATCCCTAAATGTTTGTAAACCAAACCCACTGAAGGATGTGTTGGTCATGTGAGCATTGTATTCTTTTTTTTTTTTTTTTTTTCAAAAGCATTGAGTGAGCTTTGACTGGAACATGCTATGTGTTTGACCTACTTTTTTTCCATCAACACATCTTATACAACAGACATATCCGTCTACTTTCTAATCGCTTCTGCTGTTTATTGAATTAACCCAATTCAGTCCCGGTCCCATAGTTTGGGAAACATGTGTTCCACTGAGGAGACAACCTATGATCCAGCTGTACCAACTGCGTAGTCGTTAGAACCCGTCCACCTCCTGGGCTACTTCATGAGACACTGACCAACATAAATCTAAGAGTATCCATGCAAAGGAAAACTGATTACGTTTTGTTGATGAAGCCGGTCTGCGTAATGTCCTTGCAATGTTTTTATAATTCCCTTCAGATTTGTATCCTGTATCACAACCTCGCAAATACTGCATATAATTTACTTGGCGTTGGCTTCTCCAGAGTGAATGTGTTTGATATTTGAAAATATCACCTTGGTTTCTTGAAAAATGTTATGTCCCCATTTTTTTTTCTTCTATCTACTGCAACTCAATCTTTGTCGTGAATATTTCAGGAGTATATCTGTCCAAGATGTGACTCGGGATTCATCGAGGAAGTGACAGAAGATTCCAGGTGAGAGAAGAGCATTATTTTAAGAATCTACCTCATTATCACTCTTTAGTGTTCGTCTGGAACAAAAGCGGGTACGAGAACGGGAAGCCGGATGTTGTCCTGCAGAGACCCGCAGGCTTACCACGCCGTTTTGTCCCAGGCGATCACTAAACCTGACCACGTGCACAGGGTTCAGTGGATGTTGCTAATGATGTGTCTTTTGTCCCTTTTTGCGTGCGGCCTCCCTCAGTCTCCTAGAGGGTGTCGCTAACGGGATAGATGACGCAGCCACACAATTTGCAGAGGTAGAAGCTGACTTGGGGGACTTTGTATAGAGTCGGGTGGGGAAGTGGGCTAAGATGATGTATTGCAATCATTTCAGTTTTTAATGAACCTATTGTTTTCTTTCCCTGCCCTGTTCTTGACTCACCTTTCTGTTTTTCCTCCTCTCTACTCCCACCTCCTTTCCTTTCCTTAATCCCCACATTCTGTCTGAAAATCGCTTCCTTCAAACCCTTACCTGTCCCCTCCCCCGTCGAACCCCCACCCCCCCCCCCGTAGCTATGGCACCTGTTGTTACTGGAGCGGCCATTTACAGCCGAGGGTGACACGCCCGACTCAGAACCTCGGCTCCCCGGAGGGCGCCTGGGGGGTCTCAGTGACCTTGGAGGGTTGGGAGGGGGACCAATCGGAGGGTCGGTCCCGGCAGGCCTCGGGGGACCGATGGGCGGTCTACTAGGAGCCGGGGACCACTGGGGACCAGGACGCCCCCCCCGCCTGCACAGCCAGAGGAGATACCGGTCCAGAGGCAGCAGTAGACCAGACCGCTCGCCCGCTGTGGAGGGGTGAGTAACCGGCCGTCCTCGCCAACGTCCCGGCTCTCTTCTGCGCCTCGGGTATTCTCACTTATTAAAAAAAAAAATGCCAGTGCCATTAATGCTCTAAAGACACCGACTTGTTTTGGTGACGCCAATCACAGTTGTGCATTTTCTCCCCGTTTCTTAGGATCGTACAACAGTTTCTCGCCGGCCTCTTTGCCAACTCTGGAGTCCCTGGCTCCCCCCCCCTCTCATGGTAAGATGCCATTACAGCAGCACCATGGTGTTGGCGCTAGCGTCACAGTGTAAGTGCAATTTCTTATCACCCTGTGGTGTGTGTTACTCTCCCAGGACAGGGATGCTGCACTCTAACCCAGGAGATTACGCCTGGGGACAGGGGGGGTTAGACGCTGTGATAACGCAGGTAAGCCAAACGTAATAAAACTCACGCCACCCTCACTTATCAATTTCTCTGCCGTTTACAAATGTGTTGCATGTGTAGTTACTAGGTCAGTTGGATAACACGGGACCTCCTCCAGCAGAGAAAGAGAAGATCTCTTCTCTCCCTACTGTCAATATTTCTCAGGAACAAGCAGGTCAGTAATTGATTATTTATCTATTTGTCTTATTGCTCATGGAACTTTAAGTTAATTGATTGCACAACTTGGGTTGCACCAGCTAGTTGTCATCTACTATTAAGTCTCTGTAGAAAAAGGGCACACTTATTTTATGGTAACTAGTGGTTATGGATGCATAAGCAGGGACTCCCGAGAAAAAGCTGTCATCATGTAAATACACACTTATTTATTCAGAAGTCTGCGCGGCACTTGGATACAACGCTAAACCGCTGCCGCCTGGCAAGAGAAGCCTGCTGAGACTGTTTATTTGGGTGAAAATAAAATCCATTAACCTTGAGTATCAACAATGTGTTACATAAATTTCTTTTAGATGATGGCTCGAGGATCTGTTATTCTTGACTTCCTCTGTGTACACGGTCACATTTTCCCACCATGTTTCAACAGTGTGCTCGGTTTATCAATAGCTGACATCTTTGGGGGGGGAAGGAGGCTATCCTTGATAAATGCTTTGTACCGTTAAGACGACCAACTGATCTGTAGTCATTTAGCCGCTGGTGGTTAACACTAGACACCTTTTTTTATTCCCGCTCCTGTAGACTGCTGTATGGAATGTCCGGTGTGCAAAGAAGACTTCGCAGTGGGAGAGCCAGTCAGACAGCTACCCTGTAACCACTTCTTCCATTCAGACTGTATAGTACCGTGGCTGGAAATGGTGAGTCATAACAAGGAGGGTTTAATAAACTCACAAAATAGATCTGACACGGGAAACGGCATGCAAGTAGTAAGACGTGAAGGGTCATTTAAACGAAGGCTTCGGCTGCCCAAAGTTCAAAACAAAAAAAAGTCCTGTTTATTGAAATGAAGGAACATCGTTGGCCGATGCTGCGGAGTGGCTCATTGATGTTTATAATAGTTCTCATGACAACGACTGGGATTAATTGCACAGGGGAGCAAGCAAGGTCGAACAGGAAATACTTGTTGGGTAACTTAAAGAGATCAATGAGGCGTTATCAGTTGTAATAGCCGTAAAGGCGCAGGGCTGAGCAGCAACCATGGCAACCAGTTGGGAAAATTTGCCTGCTTTTTAAAAAAAAAAGCTACCTAGAGAAGGTCGGATTACAACTCACACAGGAGAGCGACTTCAATCAGTTCAGGATTTTGCCCCATTATATAATTTCAGAGTCCGTAGTGTGTGTGTATATATATATTATATATATATATATTATATATATTATTATATTATATATTATATTATATTATATATTATATATTATATTATATTATATATATATATAATAAAAAAAATATAATCTCCATGACCGTGGCAGCCTGATAAAACTACAATGACTCAACTTACGTGAAAACGCTCCGCCTCAAGCTAAAGTTGTCTATTCTGTTCTGTGACCACTCAGCATGACACATGTCCAGTGTGTAGGAAGAGTTTGAACGGAGAAGACAGCAGCAGCCAGCCCCCATCAGAGTCCCCCACCCTCTCCATGGACCCCCGCACACAGGAGAGATGGTCCTTCTAAGACACCCCCCCCCTCATCCCTCGGATCTCCTCGCCTCCATCCAACAACACACAGAAGACAAAGCGCTTATCGCTTTCCTCTTTTCATCTCTGTGACCGTCTTAATCATCTCAAGTCTGATGTTTTTTTTGTACTTTTTCTTTTTTAATGCCTTTCTCCTCATGTAAAAACAAAAAACCCGTACAGACGTCTTAACAGTCAGTTGAGGTCTGGAAGATCTTTTTTTTCTTTGCCTCCTTAAAAACAGCTTAGATTGACGATCAAGCCTATGTCTTCGCTACGTCCACCTCTAAAGCAAACTCCATTGATGTTGAAATGCACTGCTCCAATACACTATTGTGGGGAAATTTCAGACTTTATATCACATGCCATCTTTACTCATCAGAATATTCGTTAAAACTGAGCCCCACACGGCAAATGGGAACACCTTTACTGGTTTAGCATTCGCAGAGTCTGGACTTAACATGAACACCTAAAACCCTGGATGATAAGTTTATCACGGGTATATCGATACTTTTTTTGATGGGATTTTGTAGGAAATATCTTGATTGAACTCGTTATTTATTTTGGCAATGATGTAAAAGGTGTTCATGTTATTATGTCCACTCTCTAATGTACAGATAGTTTTTTTTCTTTAGGAATCCTGCTCAGTTGCTGCCACAGATGGGGGAAGAAAAATTAAATAGACCAGTAAAGGAATTCAGTTGGCCCATTGTGTAGTTATTTACAGTAAAACATAGTCACCCCCCCCCCCCCAGTTTTATTCCTCCGTCGAATGCTGTCGTTTCACATTTTTTATCACTTTTTTGATGTAAATAATTTTAGCCCAACAACTTATGGTTTGCAAAGGAAAAGAACATTCAGAATGGAGATAAAAATGTGAAATTACCTGGTTATCAAACTGTATATTATATATATGAAAAATGTCTATGATGTATTAAAAAATTGACAAATGGTCATATTTGAATTTTCATTGTCCCAACCTTACATACAGTGTAATAGCAACCCTAAGTTACTACAAACATACCTGAAGTGTTTTTTAAACAATTTGCACTTTATTTAAAATTAAATAACAAGGCACTTACAATTCCTGTACATTATTTATGATTTCATTCGCTCGAAATCCAGGCAAGAGTTGTGCTTGGCACAGGTCAGTCCAGTTAACTGATTATTACTTTCAGGTCTTCAATAGGATTCTGTTTTTCTTATAAAAAACATTTTAGGGTTTTAAAGGAAAATCTAATAATTTGAGTTAATTCATGTTTGAGGCTACTGCAATCCCCAATCTGAGTGAGTGGTTTAATAGAAACCTGCCAAAAAGCTTTGGTACCGAGATTCTCAACATAAAATGCTTTTTCAAATACGGATTTGCAATGTGAACTTGTACTAATGATCAGTGTGTGTTCCAAGCCAGCGTGAGCAACGAGCGAGCCGGTGCCGTCGAGGAGATGAAGCCCACAGCGAGATCCCTGACTTCAAACTGGATCACAGACGATGACCTACAAGTCCGCAAAAATATATATTGTCATTTTAATGTCAATTTTCAAATAACAGGAGGCACAATATTAGTAAAAGAGTTGACCTGGACTCTCTTATGCTACAGACCATCTCAGTGTGCTACATGTCATCAAAAGTCCCACAATAATCATTTAATTGTGCTTTTTAACCAAAATGAGCATGATTTAAAAATTACATTTTTTGGAAGAATTTGCTGTCCTTTGCATACAGTCCATATCACCCACCTGTTGAGTACGATCAGCACTACTGAGCCGTCGGGTCTGATGAACCCAGTGTATTCCAGCTCAGTTGTCTGACTGGCGGACACTCCCACTCTCTGAGACCCTTCCCACAGGAACTTACTGCACCAAAATAAAGATCTCATTAGACTCTGTAATAATGGAACAGGTGAAAAATGCCATTCTGTGTGAAAAACATCACGCCACTCGGTTGCGATACCTGAAGTGCGCCATGCTGTAGAAGTGTGGCTGCTTGTAGAAGACGTCCCGCTGAGCGTCCACTATGACAGGGCTGTCCACAAAGTTTTTAACCCAGTTTGGCCCACCACTCTGGTCCAAAGCCAGGTTCCAGTCCGTCCACCCCACCACATGATGATTCAAGTCCTGCCGTGGGGGAAAACACATACAGTTCAGGATCTGGTTTGTACTCAGAAACTTTGCACCGAGGTGTGTTGTTTATTATGAATTCATTCATTGGACCGGGGTTTGGTTTAAATGTCACAAAAGGACAGCACATCTACACAAACACATCCCCCATGATTCTAGAGAGGTCAAGAGGTCTGAATGCCGCCATGCAAAATAGAAACGTGGGGTGTCCAGTTTCATTTGAGAGAGCGAGCGAGCGAGCGAGCGAGCGAAGGAAGGAAGAAACAAAACACCGGTTCCAGCACGCTATGACGGCCTGTGGGTGATTTCTGAAGGCCGCGTGCAGCAACCTGTAAACCGGCACTGCGGGGTCGACGGAGGCGATGAGTCACCTCTCAGGAAGCGCTCACGACTCGTCACGCCGGATCTGATTGAACATGCCTCGTTTAAAAAAAAAAGATACAATGATCTCACCCCTATGATGTCGTGTGCGTACTGCTCCGCGCGGTCCCAGCTCCCCAGCTTCACCCCTCGGTCCAGCGGGCTCCAGCCGGCACAGGCCTCTGTGCCGAACAGGTAATACTCCGGGTACAGATGATGGATGACTCCGAGGCTTGTCTCTGCTGGGACGAGCCAGTCCATGTACCAGTGAACCGCCACGCCATGAATGAACCTTCCTGCGTGAATGTCATTTAGGACCTGGAGGGGGGAAAGTCAGAATAAAAAAACAATATGCATGCAGGAGAAGGACACTTTCCCCTTTCATCATATCGTTTTTCAATCTCTTCCTCTGGATGGATTATTAAATGGAATTAACGGTTTTTGCTTGCCTGTTGGAAAAGGTGAGGTCAGTTGAATATATTTTTGAATGGGATGGCAGGCTGTCAGTCATGACTCCATGGTAAGAGGTGTCAACATTAGCAACAACATCCCTACTTAGTTGAAGCGCTGACAAAAAAAACACTCTCCCCGCTGCAACACAAAACAAACCCCTTCCTTCGGGCTGATACTTTGACTCCTTCCTCCCGAATTAAAAATTAAAAAAAAGTCAGCTGGTTTCCTGCTGCTGGTAGCGGACATCTATCTGCAGAGTCGCCTCAGGGATCACAAAGTTTACCATGACTTTACCCGCTATCTCTCCGTCCTTGGACTCACCACTTTGGCCCAGTGAGGCAGCAGCAGACGGTTGTCATCCAGGATGAGGACGTGTGTGCGTGGGTGTGAGGAAGCATGCAGGGCAGGGCCCAGGTCCAGAGCCACCCAGTCCCTCTGCTCCTCAGGAGTGAAGCCAAGAGCCTGGAAACTGCAGTAAGACACGTCTCAGTCAGCCGAGCGATTGGGGATCCGCGGGGGGAATGGTTCATTCCGGGTAATACGATGTGAGGAGAGACCTGTAGTTTGTTATGTGTCCTGCAGAGGGCTCATTCCCTGTAGTCAGAGCCCAGAAGGTCAAGTTATATTTAGCATATTCCTCAAGGAACCTGAGAGGAAAGAAAGAAAGAAAGAAAAAAAAAAAGAGGCCAACCGTCTGAATAATTCCCCCTCGTAAAACGCATCACCAGCCCGTGACATTGCATCAAGGTAAAGCCCCACGTGTCACCTGATATAGTACTGAGCCCAGGTTTTGTGCTCCTTGCCCCCGGGCCGGCCCCTCAGGGAGCCCTTTCCTATGAGAGCACCGTTAGTTTTCATCCAGGCGGGGGCGCTCCAGGCGCTGGCCAGCAGAGCCAGGGGGCGAGGAGACAAGGCCTGAGCGCGCTGCAGGAGAGGGATCTGATAGGGGGGAGAGAGATTAGAGTGGCCCTGTGTGTGTGTGTGTGTGTGTGTGTGTGGGCGGGGGGGAGTGTAAGAGAGGGACCTTCATTTTGACGTCCTCGGGGGCCAGTGTGAAATTGTCCAGGTCGTAGTCTCCAGGTGTGTCGGCGTATGTGTACAGGCGGGTGGAGAAGTCACAGCTGGCCATGGGGACGCGCACCACGCTGTAACCGATACCTGCCAGAGACACAGCAGTGTAATCGCTTAGCAACCTTCGGGTTCTGTTTACTATTTGCTTTCAGCCCATAATAATAAATAATAGCAGTAGATTCTATAATATCTATATTTTTAATGCTGGTGTGTTACTGTTCTCCAAATGGATCATTCTTATCCTGATGGACGACGTGGATGCTGATTCTACTGATGTGGGAAACAAACTAACCTGCGCATATACAACACCTCTCCAAAAGTGTGAAATGTATTTCTCAATGTGTTGAAGCAGGACCACCCGTTGCTTTGCAGGAGAAAAAAACTGGTTGCAAAGTGTTTTTTGGATGAAAAATCCACTAACTAACAAATGTTTCTTATCTTCTTTTTTTTTTTGTTGATTCCTTTCACTGGAGGTGTACCTTCAGGGGAGAAGTACTGACGCAGCAGCTGCTCCTGTGTACCAGCTGAAAGAGACAGGATGTTAATGGCTGCCGCGTCCGTCATGGCTCCACCGAACCCCCTGATCTTCTGGTACTTCTGGTCGGGAACGACGGTCAACCTGAGGCCTGAAAGAGAGACACGTGATGCCGCTGTGCACCTGCTCCAACGCCACGGCGCGCCGCCCCGGCTCCACCCTCACCTGCGCCGGTGCCGTTGACCCGGACCCGGCCCCGGCCCGCCTCCAGCCTGCTGCCGGCCATGCTGCTCAGGTAGGAGGAGTACTGGCCCAATGGAGGCAGAGCGACGGACCCCACGCTGTCACAGTAGGTTGAGTTGCACTCACACACCACAGAGTCGTGGCCCAGGGTTCTGGCGACACATTGATTGGTCCCTGGAAGGAGGAGAAGAAGTCACAGCATCATAGGACTGCATGGAAGCAAAAGAACTAGGAAACAAAGCATCGGGGGTCATCTGCGTGGTGTGTTACCTTTAGAGAGGGTCACTTCTGCCGTGAGGAGCACGAGGGCCAAAAGCGCAGATGCCATTTTATCTAGAAATAGAAAGAAAAAATTGGGCTACAGAGATAAAACACGAATTGAATCTGTGTCTGGAGGCTTTACAAACATTAGTAAACAAATGAATAAAGACCAAACTGCTGCCTTCGTTTAGGTGATACACACATTTTTATTGTCATTACGTCATTCAGAGCATTTGAGAGATAATCTCACCTCAGAGGACGCTGACAGAAACTCTGTCATGTCCCGCGGGTTGATTCAAAGAAACATTCAAACTCGGCCGTCACTTTATCTCGGACCAATGTGGCGTACCGGAAGTGTACCTCCCAACGCGCCGTTCAGGCGATGAAATGGACTTCTATCTTGTGACGTCGGAAACTGTCACGTGACAACCGTGCGGGAATCTGGACCGCCGCCAGGTGGCGCTTCGCCACAAAAGCAGGAGACAGATTGACAGAAAGTTTGTTTGGTTTTCTGACGTTTAAAAAGTCTTTTGAATACATATTAGTATCCGTTTTTTTTATCTAAGATATTGTAATAACTTTTTTTTTTTAATCTGTAGAATATATAAATAAATCTGTGGTTGATAATACCATTCCTGCATGCTTTTCCGGTTCCCAGAGACTCTTTGGAATCAAACCTTTTCGCAGAGTATCCATCTGGCTTTCATGACATAACTATTTGCAATTAAACACTGCATGTCGAATTTTATAAGACTTTATTCGATTCATTCATTTTATTATCAAAGTTACACACATGCATCATCATTTACAGACATTATAGGTATGGACATTTGTATACATATGTATTTCTAGAACACTGATATTTGTGTGTTTTAAAAGCAGTGTGCGTCTGGGATTTAAGTCTTCATAGGAAGGCACAAATTCTGTCCAACATTGATGGATTTCTGTTGCTTAAAAAGATGAGTTCTTTCTTTCCTTCCTCCGTTCGACCTGATGAGGTGGAAAATAAAAATAGTTTAAAAAAACCTGCATCACTTTAATGTGCTCTTTTTTTGTTTTTTGCAAAAAGCCATCCACAGTATCATCGCTCACCCTGTGGATGCTGCAGCCACTGGCGGTCCATATAATAGAGGTAACAGCTCTCAAACTCCTTCTCGCTGTAGTTGGGCACAGACACCGGGATGAACAGGTCCATGCTGTCAAACCCCCTCTGATGAGGAAAACAGACGAAGTCAAAAACAATTTCAGGAATGAAGCCAAAACACATTTAGACCAAATTGTGTGAATAATTCATATTATGTTAATATATACACTAACAACACAACCACCACAAACAGGCTTCTGGAAATAAATGAAATGAACATCTCTCTCTGACCTCCCCCAGCAGCTCTTGAGGCAAATAGGAGGATTTTGGGGTGAAGAGAGATCCCGTCTGAGACAAAGTGGTGATGATGGCGCCTCCAGTCTGAGACAAAGAAAAAAAGGGACTGTTAACGGGATAACAAATATCTACCATGTAATATTCTCATGCATCCGTGGTCGGAGCCTTCTTCTTACCCAGCTTTTCGTCATCAGCTTTTTGAGGTTGTGAACCAAAGTGAGCTCCTCCGGATCCACCTGACGACAGTGAAACAAAAGAGAGGCAAATAAGCTGAAGGAGAAGCACAAGGACAATGAGATGTGACATGATTGTTAATGTGTTTCCTCACCGTGCTCTTATCCTCCTTCCTGATGGTGGATCTTCCCCACAGGGCGTTGACGCCGTCAACAGCCAGAGCCAGGCGGAAGTTTGACTCCGGCTGCCCGCTTTGCGCCCTCAGCTCCTTCATCACGGCTCCCACCACGTCACTGCTGCTCTTCACGCGAGATATTCCCTACAGAGGAATGAAACTCCATTAGACGCCTGATCAGATCTCTTTGAAAGCAACCAAATGGCAACCCCGCAGATTCAACTGTTTTATTAAAAGGTGAAAAGTACTACTGCATGTGTGAAAGAGTTGTACAATATGTATCAGCTTGTACATTCTTTTTTATTGTCCATCATGTGTTAGACAATGTTGTAGAAGGGCAACGCTAAATCTGTGGCATACTCGTTTATGTATAGTACAAAAAAATAACTCTTTAGGTCACAATCTGAGCCAGTTACGGTCATTTCATGCCTAATTTCTTTAGGTGCAGATGCCTCAGCAGGAGGTTTGAAAGTGGTTGAATTTCTTTTGTCTAGTGACGTGATGTCAGAAGGATGGCTAATAATATCAAATCCAATTAGAGCGCACAAAAAGCTCACAGTAACACCAGCGGTGTCGGAAAATGTGTTTTTCTTTCAAGGCGCAAAGGGCTGATTGAAAAAGGTGAAAATTCACCGAATGAAAAAAAACCTCTCCTGCTATTTTCGGTCTTTCTGGCTATTGATCGCCTCTAAACACAGTCGAGTTGAAAGATGAAACTACAATGGCTCCTTGTGGGGAAATCGGTAGGGCAGATGAAGGAACGGATAGGTAACAAAAAATAAAAACCAACAAAGTTGATGAAAAGGAAGAATCAAATGAACACATAAATCCTCAGAGAGTTACCTGATCCACCAGCTGGCCGAGTGGACTTCCCTCCTCAGTGAACTCTCTCTTTGTCCATGAATAGCGCTGCCGTGTCTTTATCTGGGAGAGAAACCATGCACTCATTGACCACATGCAATTAATATTTCAACACTCCTTTCATGGTAAAGCACACTAAAGTACTGAACAAATATAAAATATTGCCCTCAAACCATTTGATGCTGTATCACATCTACGGCGTCACGCAAAGACACCGGGCTACAAACACCGGCTTTAAGAGCTGTGCATACGGGTACATTCACAGATAAACCAGTGTAATTATGTCTATCAGCATGTGACCAAAACCGCTGTGAAGATGGTGTCACGGCTCATTTAAGTACAGTAAATACCTACACGCTTGTTAACAATGTGAAAAATGATGTAATGCTCCCAGAGCCTTAATTGTAACAATGAAGTCGTCAAGTTCTTATTCTAAAATGGAAGACTATATAAATATTGTCTGATGCATATAAAAAAGGCACGCTGCAGAAAGATCCTCACCTTTGAAAGGAAGTGCTCGTTGGTGTTTCTGAAGTTGCGCAACCATTCGGAGGCTTGTAATGGTTGATCAAAGCGGGAGGTGTTATAGGAGGAGGGCAGTAGCTCTTTGCAGTTCTTCACCCAGATGTGAGCTGTGGTAGAAAAATATATACATATATATGAGGGTCACGTTGTGTACAGTGGTAGCAGCCAGGCCCCTTGTGGGATCGTGTTGTTCGCTCACCATCAGGAACATGCAGCACCAACCATCCCTGCGTGTAGCAGAAGTGGAGTGTGTGACAGAGAGACATCGTCTTCCCACTGCCCTTCAACCCGTCTGATCAACTTGATAAGGTTAACGACGGGTTCATTAGGAGCGTCACAAGTACTCTGCGTGTGGTCGTGACCATGTGTTGTGAAGGATACAGAATAAATAGCGTAGAGAAGGTTTGCTGTAGTCGGCGGCCTTCAGGTAAGAGATGACCTCTAGAGCCGGCTGCCTCACCATCATAGAAGCCTCATTAAACGTCTTCATCTAGAAAACACACGCAGGTCTATTCAACCAAAAACAAATCAATCGAGCCACAAAACACTTTCAATCAGCCCGTAGGTTTAAAATAACGGCCATGCTGTCGCACAGGTGAGCACATACCTGTAGTTGGTAGCGCCGAGGGAGGCCGTGAGGGAACAGAGTGCGGATGTGTGCAGAGGGCAGCGTGTAATACTGTCCGATTTGTCTCTCTGACTGACACACCTTTAAAGAGACGAAAATATGCAACATCAACAACCAAAATACCGCGAATATACAGACAACTGCAGCTAGTATGCATCTTCAAACGGGCAGCTGTGCTCTGTATTCCCTCGGCTTGTTGGCAAGAGGATGACAGGGACACGGAGACAGAGGGATTCGCTTACTGGATCATTCTCCTGTGTTCTGAAAACTGAGAGCGGCGGCGAATCTGACTCCACGGCCGCAGCCTCCTGCTGCTGCCCACACCCACTGGTGTGAAGGCACCTCACATGCGTTACCTGCAAAGAATCCATCGTACAGTACAACACATTAATGGAAAGCCTTCAACAAAAGGATCAGCCGAGTAAGACATTGTATTTAAAGTTGCACTGTAATCTACATTCTGTCATTATGACGTTGGGTATCAAGAAAAGATTTACTTAAATATTATATTATAGAACAGGACATTACTAGTGAGATAGATTAAGGTTCTACAAAATGTTCTTTACTGTGTTTGGTATTCATTTCAAACAGGTGTTATATACCTAAAACTGCTTAGTATTGGTTGCCATGAAAATGAACCTACTGCCCATCACTACGTGCACAAACAACACAGGCACCGTGCAGCAGTTTAACGTTACAAACATCGTTTTTGCATCCTCGCTTTATAAACCGAGCAGCAGACCCAGGTGCAAACATCTCAAACATCGATGATTCTTCACACTGCCCAGGTTGTGTATCTGCAGCTTCTACATTCCTATTCCAACCTGCTGTTTAAAGGGATCTTACCGCTGGCCGTAGTCGGAAGGACAGCCTGTGGAGCGCCATGATCTGAAACCCGGGAGAGGACACCAGTTATGTTTTAACGAAGACATGTAGCGTGTAAAAACACATCAGTGTCCTTCAACCTTGCGTACACACACTTGACGTTAGCTAAGAGCTAGCAGCTAACAGCTAGCTGTGGTCTCCGGCGAGCACGTCACTTACCGGCGACATTAGCAATAACGAGCTAACGTTGCTAAACGAGCGCAGCTCAGCTGCGATTCGGTTCAGATTGGGTCACAACAATTTCGGTTCTGGTCATGTATTATTCAAATGACGCTGGACTGGACTCGGGAAAGGGTAACTTCACACGTCCAGGATAAGTCAGAAATGTGCCATATCTGTCATGGTGACCGTCATCATGCGGCCCAGAGCCGGAAGTGACGTTTCACCATCACAAATCATTGTATCCAATGAGGCGGCAACAACTGAAGAAAATGGAGTTTGTCAGACGTTTGACAAATTTCACCTGGAATAATAATGATGAACGGTGCTTGAGGAAAACACACAGTGGAAGAGTCCCACACGTGACTAACTGTGTGGAGAAGACCAGTACTCCTTTTAAACATCAAACACAACTCTGTTAGGATTTATGGAAGACGTTGCAAACTTTTTTTTCTTTTGAGCCAAATACACCTCCGGTATTTTTGATTGTACAATGTCAGTTAACCAATATGGATCTAGTGGCTCTAGGAAAATTAAGATAAAAGGCAAAAGAAAAGCTCCTTGTGCTTGTCTACTTTATCTGCTTAATCGTATTACCGTAAACCTGAATTTGATTGTGACGTTGTTTTTTTAAAATATTAATTATAATACTATTGTTCAGATTTTATAAAGATGGCATCTCATTATTTCATTTTTTTGAACAACCAAAGATGTATATCCCAGGCTGGACGAATGTACAGGTGAAGAATCCAAGAGCTCCCATCCTCCCAGACACCCAGGGCCCCAAAATCGGTGGGTCATCAGTGTGCCCCCTAAAGAATGAATCTGGCTGTGTGTTGATGCAAAGACGTATACAAACCAGGCAAAAAGGGGGCAGCTCTAGCGGACGCAGTGCCCTGGCCCAAGTTCAATATGTGTCATTTGGGGGGTAGTAATTTAATTACTTTAAGATTTTCTCTCAAAAGTTTGGAAAATGCACCACCACAGCCCCCTTATGTCAAGTCCTGCATCATGACCTTATCCTGAAGCTCTGCCTTCTTAAACACTTCATTGTGATATTGTCCAGTCCTATCGCACAATAAGCAAACCTCTTAAAAGTTGTGGTTGTTTAATGTGAAATTAGGGAATAGACAGCAGGAGGAACAAGAGGCCACCTAGATAGTAACAATGATACACATTAATAATAATGTAAACGATAACTCTTATAATCATTATTAGTCATTATTTATGCTTGTCTGTTGATTCTAACAAATGTGTTTTTTGTTGAACTGTGTTAAACATCGTTATGACTTTATGTGTTATTCTACCGAGGGGAAGAAAACACGTTTACCATATGAACTTTCTGATAAGTGCTTCTCCCGCTCTCTTTGCTCCCGTTGCATTACAGCGACACAACTTTAGAGGCGCTCCCCGAATTCCAACAGGCAGCCCACTTTACGCAAGTCGTCGCCATTTTATCAAACGTCTATTACGAACCGCACCGAGGTCCCGTTCGCCTTCTTACCCCCCCCCCCCTCTCCCGTCTCCCCTCTGCACACGAAAATGGCCACGCAATTGCATTCCCGCACATCCAACCAACCCCGTCTGCACCGCCCGTAACCCCGCGGCCACGCACGCACGCGCGCGCACGCACGCACACACACACGCGCGCACAGTGGGGCGCTGCTGCGACCCTTCAATCACCCTGACACGTTTAACAGCTCGCGTGAGCGCAATCTGACCCGTTTTTTTTTTTTTTAGTTTTTTTTTACTGGCGCGGGGAAGCGATGTAACTTTCCCAGAAAGAGGTTGGGCAAAAAGAAAAAGAAAGAAAAGAGAGAGAGAGAGAAAAAGGCAAAGCCCGGATCCAGTGGAACCAGTCCGCCACCTAGCTGCGGAGACGCGCCGACGGGGATCCGTCGACCGTGTCATTATGAAAACACCCGCGCCAATGTTGTTGCACAGCGTCGTCTCTGCGCTCCGACGAGACTGAAAGTCGCGCGTCGGGGAAGGTGTTTCAACTTCCACTGGAAGGCGGCTTTTTCTCATCAAAGCCGCGCGCTAATGCGCCAAACAGAAGAAGAAGAAGAAGAAGCAGAAAAGAGAGAGAGAGAGAGAGAGAGAGGGAAGAAGGTCCGGATTCGCTGTTGGTGCGAATGGGGGGGAAAGCGGGAGAGAGACACCTCATGCCCGAACGCAGTTGGCCGCGGGACGCGCTCTCGGGTAAGTAGCCTGCGTAGCCTTATTACAGGGTTCCATCGCAGTCCGTATTAATGCGTGCAGGCCCGTCACGGCGCCGCGGGGGTTGCTGATAATGTCGTGCATCCGCGGTGCGCTAATTTTATCCCTCGTTGCCGAGTGTGTTTCTCCCCCCCCACCCCACCCCCCTGTTCCCCGTGCGTGGTGATATTTCTTGTTTTCGATGTTGCTGACCCCAGCAGAAGAGCTGGCAGAGGACGGATAGAAGAGAGAGAGGGGGGGGGGGGGGTAATAAGCCACATCTCAAACACTACAGCAGGCACATTTGGCGACTACGTAGCGACCCCACTTCCATTTCGAGTTTTCAGTTGGTGTGTGTTTTTGGAGCATTAATGTGTTTCTTTTTTTTCTTTTTTTTTATATTATGGGCATGTAAGTGTAGCGGCAACAACAACACGTGTGTGTATCATTTGTAAGTGCGACGGCACGAGGCGGAGAGGGTTTTTCGGAGGTGCGCAAAGTCATTATGGAGAAGGAAGCCCCTGTTGACGTCCTCAGTAAACCGGGGATAGGTTGCTCCAGTGCGGTAATACCCCCCCCCCTATGCTACCCATACTGTATCTACAATAGAGCAACATCAGTGCTACCAACACACTAAGAGGTGTGTGTGTGTGTGTGTGTGTGTGTGTGTGTGTGTGTGTGTGTGTGTGGATGGGGGGGCGGTGGACTCACGTGACAAACTTCCATGTGTATTGTAGACGTGGAGGTTTCACAGTTCAGCGTTGTAAGATGCCATCGCAGCAGCCCCTTCCTTTCTTTTGCTCCTGGCTATCGTCAGGTAGAGGATAATGGTGTTGTAGTTATTGATGATAACGCCGTCATGGGATGGTGGTGATGGCTGGAAATACGGTGGGGTGGGCCATTATCGTGATTTAATCGCCGCCTGCAGAGAAACCCACGTTGACTGCAGTGTCAAGTCCACCCATCATCCTGTCACTGGAAATAGCTTCTGGTCTAACGATGGAATCATTTTGAGTTATGTTTGAGAGGTATATCTCGGGAGCGGATAAGAATCTATTATTATGCACTTTGACTGATGTTGAACGGGCTTGCCCCTTTCAGGTTTGAAAACCTGCCGCTCTTATTCTCTTCTATAGTCACTTTGCGAAACAGGTCGCGACCCGCATGGCGCAGGTCACGAAGAACGGGGCAGAGGACCACTGTCCATCTGTGTGCTCCTTAACGGCAAGGAGGTTTGGCCTTGGTTGTGCTCTGCAAACATGTTACGTAACATCATTTACGGGGACAGATGTTGATTTGAGTGGTTCAAGGAAAGGGTTTGGGTGTGGAGGCACCGAGGGTCCGGAGAGATAGCCCACCGAGCCCTCCAATGAAAACATTATCTGAGATGCGCTTGCAAGTTCAGTGTATTGTGAGACAAGTAGAGAATTTCACGAGAGGCTCTCGGGAGAGAAGCTGTGAGAAGGCTTGGTAGGGTGTGATTTAATAGAAAATGCATGAGAGAGTATAACGAAGGAAGCATGACTGAAGGTGCTGCTTCCTTTCGATATGTTCAAATCTTGAGCTGAAGACTGTGCGAGCGAGAGTGAACGGGTTTTTTTTATGGAGGGGAGAACGTTATTTTAGGGTGTGTTACTTGCTGTAATGTCTCATTAAACGTCAATTTACAATGGGGTCAACGAAAAGCTGACTTGACTTAGAGGAAGCAATGGGAGGAGGAAGAATTTGGTATCCTTTCCAAAAATACGTTTTACCCTTTCCTACGGATTTGTGTTACCACTATTGAAAAAGGGGGAGGAGGGGAATGGTCGGACCGTGAATGGAGGGATTGAGGTTGGAGAGGAGGAAAAGAACGGAGGGGAGGAAATATGGTTCTGATTAACATGGATACAGTGCATAAGTTGACCATTTTACTGTGTGGTCTACAGAGAGGGAGAGAGAGAGAGAGAGAGAGAGAGAGAGAGAGAGGATGGGACAAATAGAGAATGCATGCAAAAGCTTTCGGCCAAACATGAAAAGGGGAGTTTCGGAGAGAAAAGAAAGTACACTAGAGGGGAGGGGGGGGAGGAGAAGTGCTTGTGGGAGTAGCTGAGAACAGAAGGCGCAAAGGCAGTGGGGAAAGGAAGGGAGGAGACTAGATCAAGTGTTTGAATTAATCAGGATCTGATTTAGTTATATATTGATTCGGGTAGAGGAGGCGGTGAGGATCAGAACATGAGTAAAAGTGTAGCGGTGTTTGCCGTCTTTCAGAGCTGTCGGCGTTTCCAGATTCTTTAAAGAAAACCTGCTGAGCTGTTTTTGAGGAATGCGAGTAGCTCTTACTTCCAGTTTGTGCCGACATTCTGGGACTCGGAGGCTCTGATTGGCCCCCAGGGCGATGAGATTTGTGGGTTCTGTATGATGAGGTCATCTCTGTGGACACATACTTTAGCACCTCTCTACAGCTGCCTGCAGCAGTGGGACTTTCCCTCCAATTCCTGTAATGCCGATACTCAGCATCTGAGCTCACTGAAATGACTAATCACCGACCACTCTCTCTTTATGTCTGTCTTTTCTCTCCCTCTCTCCCTAATTTACTCCATCTCAGTTCAAGCCTGAAGAAGAAGAGAGAAACTTTCCTTTGCTGGATGAAGGACAGCCACTGTAGTTGGACACTTACAGTATATTCTTTTGGGAATAACCAGACCTACACCTACATTCTGGTCTCTCCTGTTGATCCCAACAACCCCGCCTGGGTAATTTAAAAGGGTCATACTGGGAGCTCTAACCCTACCCGGACTTCTCTGATGGACCACAGAGGGAATGGGGGAACCCCTACTAACACAAACTCCTGCCTGGACCCCATTTCTGCATCTGAAGACTCTGAGGCAGCACGGAAAAGGAAGCGGGGTGAGGAGGAGAAAGGAGATGTTGGGGAAAAGGAGGAGGAGAAAATAGGGCCGTTGAAAAAGAGAGAAGCAGACAAGGGCGCAGTGCTGGAGTTGCTCATCGAGGGGCGCTGTGGAAGTGCAGGGCAGCAGCAGCTTCAGATCTCTGGCAGAGAGACCAGCTGCCCCGAGGGGAACGTACGTCTCCGGAATGGACTCCAGGCCAAACGCACCAAGAAACCGCCCAAGATCTTGGAGAGCTACATCTGCAAGCCCAACGTCAGGACCTATCAGAGACAAGCCAGGGGAGGACCACTGAGGGGCGCAGGAGAGGGAGGACCGCAACACAACACCAGCTCCACTCCAAGCGAGGCCACCGCGGATCAACGCTCAGGCTTGGATTCTGTCCAGACAACATCTAAACAAACTGCGACTGCCGCCTCGCCACCTCTCGCCGCGTCTTCATCATCACCATTGCAGCCGCTGTCGTCATCATCAACAGCCTCTGCGACAGTGTCAGTCCCCGCCGTAACCAGCCAAGGGACCAAGTCTGCCAAACAGGTAAGTTAAGGACAAGGGTACACACACACACACTAACATGCTTACGTGGTGCCAAATCGGGTGGCTTTGTGCTTATCTGTAAAAAGGTCAAATGAGCAATTGTTTCGTAACGGAAACCTAAGCAGACCGTTTAAATAAACAGACCTATAAATAGGACAAGAGCCCGGCAACCACTTGGAGCTATTACAGACAACGGTCCATCAGTCTCTGTGCCCATCGCCCAGGGGGAAGCTCATTGCTCACAAACGCCACTCAAGCTGCAGGATACCAAAATAAGAGACAAGTAGGACATGTCAGGCCTTCTCATCTGTATTAGTGTCAATTTATAGCTACCAACACCACAGCTTTCTCTCTCTCCCTTGGTTTCTCTTTGGTTCTCTATATCTGTCCCTCTCTTCTATTTTTACATCCCCTCTTTTCTCTACCTGCTCTGATTTACCCCCCCCCCCCCCTCCCTGTCCCACTCCGTCCTCTCTGTTTCTCTGCCTTTGTGTTTCTCCTTTCTGTGTCAGCCTCATTGCTGTTTCCATCACCTCACTGTCTTCTCCTCAGTATGCTCTCTTTTCTTTGCCTAATTGAGTCATTCTGTCCACACGCTCTCTTTTAATGGTCAGGAACAAACCAAAGCATTTCACTTGTCGTCTCTTCCCCGCTGTCTTTCTCTGTCGTCGTCAGCAAACTAGTGGACGCTTCAGCCACTGTTGTTTATGACAGGGATTTTGTGTTTGCACTCCCCAGGTTCCTACCAAACTGGCCGATCAGACAGAGGTGAATCCAAATGGCTCATCCGACAGAGTGAAGAAGGAGAAGCTGCCCAGTGCCAACGGCAAGCCTGTCTCTGCAGGATACAAACCCTGCTTGCCGACAACAGAGCAGACCGTTTCAATTACCCCTTCCACTGCATCCATCCAAGCCCCATCTGCATCGGAAACCAGGAATGAAGGGAGGACCTCCAAGAAACATAATGGTTTGGTTCAGACAGCAAAACAGAAGGGACTATCTAATGGAAAAGGCTCTGTCGATATCCTTTGCAGTTCAATCTCGCAGAAAAACAAAGTTGGAAAACATAGCAGTTCCTCCTCTGTTTCCTCCATCGACTCCTCGGCAAGACTTCCAGCCTTCCCCACCTCCCATGAAGAATTCGGCCTGTCCAATAAGAGTACAGTAGACTCTCCTTCCTCTTCTTCAGTCACCCCTAAACAGCAGTCCATTCCCACTGTGGCGCACTCCTCCGCCGAAGATCAGGATCCCCCTTCAAAAGCCTCTCTGGAGAAAAAGAGAGACAAAGAGAGGAAACCAAAGAAAGACAAACGGAAAGATAAAAAATCAAAGAGAGATGGATTGGGAGCCGAAAGAACAAAAAGTCAGAGCAGAAAGGAAGAAGGCAAAAAGAAGAAGAAAAAGGAGAAAGGGAAGGATGGGAAATCGAGGCGTAGCAAAGAAAAAGAGGAAGGACATAGGATTGATGATACGCGAAAGGATGAGTTAAAGACTGAAGGAGGAAAAGCAGAGAAAAATAGGGATACATTTAGCCCAGTCAGACAAAGGCCAGAGCATAATTCATTTGGTGATACTGGTAAACCAGATAAAACCATTAAAGTCGTGAATCCAGGCAGACCAGATGACATTTTCAAGATGGATGACTGTTGCAAACCAGTTGAACAGACTGAGCCAACGACAGCAACATGTGACAACGGTAAATCACAAGAACAAGATGTCTCAAGACATCTGACTGCGCCTCCAAGCCACTCCTCTTCTAATCCTGCTCCCCCCCCTACACCCACTCCCTCTGTCCGTGCCCCCTTTTCTCTCCAAGAGCAGGACAGCCGTCCGCTTAAGAAACGCAAAGCCAGGCGGCCCAGCTGGACCAAGCTGGTGCACCGGGCTCAGCGAGCGGAAAACCAGGAAGCCCCGGCTGATTCCCAACATAATCGTTTCCCACAGTACCCCAAGATGTCCCCTTCGGCCAAGGCCACTATACACCAGACCGACGAGCCACACACAGCTTCCTCTGGCTCCGTAAACAGCAGCTTCTCCCTTCTGTCTTCTACCACCCAACCTCCATCCCCAAAGCAGAGTCATCCGGCATCAGACCCGAGTCCCCCTGCTTCCAGATACTCCGTTACCCCCGCAAGAAAACGGGGCCGGCCGAAATCCCACAGCTCTAGCTCAGATGAACCTCCCACAAGACTTTCGCCGAGCGCCGTCCCTACTGAGGTGCCTCTTTCAGCGCGTGACCGAGTTCAAAACGCTCCTGGGCTGGAGCCAAGTGCAAAACTGCAGTGCGCCGCTGAGTCTAAATCCAGCCCCAAGAAGCGTGGCCGTCCTCCCAAGCGACCCCTCCCCGAGGACCACGGCCCACTGAGTCGCACTGACAGGAGTAAAGATTTTTACACTCCCGAAAAGGGGAACCGGCAGCTGAAGATCAGGAGGCTGATTAACGAGATGAAGAAAAGAAAGAAGAGGAGACTTCACAAGGTAATGCTGTCCGGGTATGTGGGGAAAGAGGCAGGAGGAGGTCAGGCAGCAGATGGCGAGACCTCGCTGAGAATGAGTAAATCGATAGAGGCTACAACGGTACACACACTCTCGGCTCTGTCTTCCTCCTTCGGGAGCAAGTTGGGCCCTCAGATCAATGTGAGCAAGAGGGGAACAATCTACATGGGCAAGAGACGAGGACGCAAGCCTAAAGCCCAAACAGCAAACAGCACGCAGTCGTCGCTGTTTCACAATCCCTCCGAAACCTCGCTCTTCTCATCCAACCAACCCCAGCATCCTCCCTCTCACCCATTTCCTTCTCCATCTCTCACACACTCCAGCGGGGCCCAGAGCCCCTATAGTGAAGGCAGCCTCACAGAACCAACATCATCCCTGCTTTTTCCTCCCCCGTTCTCCCTCCCTTCCCCATCATCCTCCTGCACCTCCCCCCGCCCTCCCTCCTCCTCATCCTACTCTCCCTTTGTGAAGAAGAGTTGCCCATGTCAAGGAAGGCATCATTTCCCCTTTCACCAGTCTTCGTGTAAGCTCTCCTGTCCCACCCCTCCACTGCACCACACATCAGGCTCTCCCGGCCACCTGAAAGAGGCCACCCCCTCCCCCAGGAGTGAGTCGCACAGCGAGGACACGCTGCCTAGCGATAGTGGGATTGGAACGGATAACAACAGCGTTTCAGAGCGACTAGAGATGAGGGGGAATAGAGGCTTGTTCCGGTTGAGTCAGGGGCCAGGATTGATTCTGGGGGGTCAAAGGCACCCCTCCTCTCCTGTCTCTCTAATGCAGAGACACACGAACCTCATCACCAACTCAACTCACATGGAGCGGCACAGAGACAGACACAGGCACAGGCAAAGGGATTACGACTGTCCCTCCTCCTGTACTTGCTTGTGCCCGTGCTCCTGCCAAGGACACAACAAGTGTACTCATTTGGACTGTTACTCATGTCATGGACTTAACGCCCTGAAGAGACAGAAAAATAAACATAAGAAGAAGCACCAGCAGCTCCACATGCAGGATCCTGAGTTCCTGGCCGAGCTAGAAGATCTGATTGCTCAGTTCAGCGAGGTGCACATAGGTCGGCGAAGTTGGGTGAGGACCGGAGTCGGCCAGGGCTTTGACGGTAGTAGAAACGCTGCTGGGGGAAGGCGCCATCAGTCCTCCCATTCTCTCCGCTCCAACATCTTCAGGATCAATCTGAACGGCTTCTACTCTCCCCACTCTTCATCTTACTCCGCTAATCCCTCCTTTTCCCCGCAGCCTTTCTACCCCTGCCAGCCGGTGCATTGCAGCAGGAAGCCGGACAGCCGGCAATGTGGTTGCTCGTCAAAATTTCAGGATTGCATTGAAAACATGGGCTTTTACAGCGGCTATCCCCCAGCCACGACACTTTACCACCATCTGCCCAGCTCTTACCAGCTTCCCTCGCCACACCAGTACGCCCCCCATCAGCCCCATCATACACACTTCCTCCTCAACCCCGCCCGATTCCACCGGCGGAGGAGCAGGTTGCTGCGAGAGGGAGCTTTAGGCGGAGAGATTGAGGGAGATGTAGGAGGCAGCGGAGGAACCCCACACCTCAGCTCGGGGTTCACATCCAGCCACCCCTGTGCCTGCGGGAGGAGCGAACCCAAACACCGGCATAAACACCGCCACCGGCACAGCGACCGAGACATTGAGGAGGAGGAGTTACACGACGAGGTGGAGGAAGATGGAATTGAGAGAGGGGGGTTGACAAAGCCACGGTCAGGGTTCATTTTGGGGCAAAGTGAGGGAGGAAGGAAAAGGGCTAGAGGAATGGTGTCCGCTGCTGCTGCCACATCCTCATCATCGTCATCACCCTCAGGAGAGAGGTTCAAACACACACGTCTCACCTCGCTGGGCCTCGGTTCCTCTCACCTGTCTTCATTTGGAGGAAGCTGGGGCGGTCTAGGCCAGAACTGGACAAAATTTGGGGGCATGGGCGGGACGGGGTTCGGAAATACAACTCCAAGCTGGAGAGGCTTCACTGGAGAGCAACATACGGGCGGACATATCGCATCAGACGGAGAGGACGAAGACGGCGAGGACGAGTCACACCTGTACAGGACGTCGCCGTCCCCGACACACACCAACCTGTTCACGTCAGCTGCTTTGGCGGCAGGAGGGAGGGGTCTGAGGAGCGGATTGGCCGGTAGGACTCCAGGCCGGGGGGACAGGTCATGGAGGAAAGATGAGCCAGCGTGGACTGAGAGGAGAGAAGCAGGTAAGAGCGCACGAATGGTTTGATCAATAAATCCATGACTGAATATACATGCTTCAAGTGGGATGGCTGTGAGCTCAAATACTGCAATGTTAGGGTTTCTCTGCCAGTCTGTGCTGACAAATGCTTCAAAAGAACAACACTGATGCTCAGTGTTGTGTGAATGCACACTTATTGCACACTTATTTTATAATTTAATGGGCAAAAAAATCATCCAGAGAATAATGTAGAAAATCTCAAATCAACTGTGCTTATTATTGAAATACATCAACAGCAGCCAAAGCACGGCAGCTAGCTGTGTGAATAGCTTGTATGCCGAGAGGCTCTTTACAATTCCACAGTTATGTTCTTTATTTGCAGAATGTGGAGATGAGATTTTGGTACCAATAGTCTGCCCACTATAGTGACAGCATTGCTTTTTCTCAGGTGTTGTTGAGCCACACACCAAAGCCTGCAGGGTTTTTGGGAGGAAATCAGACTCTGTTCTTTTTATAGCCAATTTCAGACTCCCGCTGCTGTGGAGTATATGTGCCGAGCTTTCTCACACACACACACACACACACACACACACACACACATAAATGTTACCACTCAGCAACCACTCTGTTGGAATTTTTAAAACGGGCCATGGCAGGAGGGCGCATCTGGATGGGAACCTTCCAGAATATCTTTGAAATCTCCTTGGCCTGCAGCGAACCACACGCTGCCGTGGCCCCCGGGGCTACCCAGTGAACACAGTCATTAGTTAACCACAACATAGGCTATTTAAAGCCTGGCCTACCCCTCACTGCTGGCCAACTGACTTGGAAAAGGGAAAGAGTCATCAGTCTGCGAGGAACATTTAAAAAAAATATAGTTGACCTCGGGAGTGATTAATGAAGAAATAGCATAGAGGTCAGAGCGGGACCAAAAAGAGCTTATAAGGTGAAAATGATGTCTTTGAAAAAGTGTGATACATATATCATCAATTTATCATTCAACAAAACGCACATGTTTCTAAGTTTGGCACGCCAGCAAGGGCACAGTCATGCACATGTCTCTCTTTGCCTGCTCCGCCTTTTGAGATTGTGTTCCACATTAACCAATCGTGCAGCAAAACAGTTAGCGTGGAAGAGTGCATACGTGTTCATACCATAAAGTATGCATTCTGCACAGGGCCTTTCTTGTGGGGTTTTTTCCGCTCCGAATGGGCACATATAAATCCCCCTCGATGCATTTCCCAGAAGTGAACTGGTCAGAGGAAATGTTGTGACTCACATAATCTGTGTCCCATCCGCATGACTCAGCCTAGACTGGCCTCACATCACACCTCCTGCCGGCTCAATCACTTATCCACATCTGTCTCATTTCCTCTCCACCGTGTACGCCCCCCCCCCCCCCCCCCCCCCCCCCCTCTTCAATGACTGCAGGTTTACAAGGTGATTCGAGAAGCCCGGGGCAGCATAAAACCGTGCCAACGCCGGACAGCGCGGCGGGGGGAGGGAAGCGAAGGCCAGGGCGACCCAGAAAGCATCCGCTGCCCTCCGCCATGTCCTCCGCGTCGCACTCCTCCGCAGCTGCTCTGCGCGTCTCTCCACCCGACCTCTTGCCGGAACGCAACAGAGACGGGAGAGACGTGGGAGGGCCGGAGAGAGACAGGGGAGGCGACACAGCGCAGCAGGTGACCGAGTTGGAGCTGCAGGCCAGGAAGAAAGGGGACGGAAAAGAAAACACGGTGAATCTCCTTGTCATCAGAGGTAAACACTCGCAACTGCATCGTAGAGTACCTGAGCTGGTTGACTTGAAAATTCAATACAACCACTCCCTACTGCTTTATTAACCCACTGTTTTCAGCACTGTGTGCTAAACCAGTGCCTTTTCTCTCTTTCTCTTTTTCCTCTCTATCATTCTATCTCTCTCTTCATGCTTTCCTTTTAGTGCCGCTGAGGATAAACCCGGGTGTGACACCCCCCCTGAATGCTTTAGTCCGTCAGATGTTGACCAGGCTCAATCTCAACCAGCAACCATCCAAAGAGAGGAACGAGCAGACGGGCCTCCCAGGAAGACATTCCTTAGGGCGGGTCTTTACTCTGATGATTACAAAACCTTAGAGTAAGTTGAATGAAGTTTAAAAAAAACGTCCAACACTTTTTTGGTTTGTTCATGTTTTTAACGTTTTTAAGTCTCTTTCCCAGCCCGCCCTCCCAAGCCCGGCAGCTGTGCAAAGAGAGTATGGATTACTCACCGGGGGAGCATGAATACAGCCTTTTACCTGCTCCCATAAATGTTGGTGGGTGTTTAATACAATTCCCAAAACTGCCGTAACTTTTCGTAGCTACAATTATTTATTCAAATTGCCTTTGTGTCCTCCAGGGAAGTACCTGAGGCTGAAGAGGATTCATTTCCAGTTACCTTATGACGTTATGTGCTTGTGGCAGAACAATCAGGTACAGCAGGGCCCCGTAGAACAGAAATCAGGAAGCCAGACGGGAACATAAAGCATCCTTGGAGATAAAAGTGTGATACAAAAGGGTTTGTGGAGTGTCATGAATGTAATTCTGATGTTGCGTTGTCACAGCTTCAAAAGCAGCCTGCTGTCCCCCTTAAGAGAAAGCGGCGTTACTGTGAGTTGCCAACATTCACCATTTCACATCCCCGGTATCAAAGCAATTACTTACCCTGTAAACGTCTTTCTCTGTTTCACTCAGGCCGGCTGAAGGAGAGGACGGTATCCGCTCACAGGACAGGGGTGAGGGACAGGGGTTCATGCGGCTCAAGCTTGTTTCACTCCAGCGAAGAAAGCCGGTCAGAAATACACGTTAAACCTAAAGCGTCTCTCCATTTTCTTCTCTATCTCACAGGAGAGCTGTGGCGACATTAGCAGCTTGTTTCCGCACCTCGACATGGAGCCTCTGACCAGCAGCGAGAGGTACGGAAAGAAAACGGAGATTTAACGCGGATTAAAACTACGAATCAAATTAATGTCTGTCAGCTAATGTTTCTGCTCGTGTGCCGGGGCAGGAGCTTTGTGGTGAAACATCGCGTGTTCCTCGTGAGGAACTGGGAGCTCGTGAGAGACCGACAGATCCGACTGAGGATAGCGGGGGAGGGGGACGCAGAGGGAGAGGAGCAGGACTCGCAGTGTCTGTCCCGCGATGGAGCCGATGGGGACGACGGCCACATCAAGTCAGGTCCATGAAGCAAGTGTGTGTGTTAGTTTTCGTTTTTGTAGGTGTTTGTGTATGCATACGCGTATGTAGTTGCATTTTCATTTCAACATCTGTATAGATTTCTTTTACTCAATGTGTGCATGAGTGTGTGGTGTGTGTGTGCGCGCTCTGCTTACAGCCCGTCTTCCCACATATTACTCAGCAGCACAAAACTAAGTGGTTTTCCAACCATGGAATTTTTAGCTTGCAGAAATGTTTCCCCATTTCTGTCATCCCGCGCTGGTGTCCAAGAACCCAGCAGACATCAACATTATCCACTCGCAGTGGAACCGCACCGTAACCATCTAATACCCACTGACTAATTGCCGATGGGAACCACTGGGAAATAAGAACACTCTCACGATTACAGATATATCTGAGAAATAAACAATGCGCTGTTGTCATTCCCTCCTACAACATTAACATTAACATACAGAATTCTGTTTGCACTCTCACGTTCAGATCAGCAAGTGGGGAAGGTGATGGTTATCAACAGTGTCCCACGCCATCAGAGTCAGGACACCTCCAGCTTGCTCACTGACGGCCCCAGTGTGAGTGAAACACCTAGCTACCTAAAAAACAAGCATTTTTCCTTTCACAAAGCATATTTCCACAAGGATAAAAAAATCTGCTTTTTGCAATTAGTTGTGCATATTTGTTTACCACAGCCCAGAACCCAGAACGGAAAAGAGGAGGAAGAAGAGAAGAAAAACGAGGGGAAGAACAGGTCTGCTGCAGAGAACAGAGGAGGAAACGTCTGAATGATTTACTTTTGACCCTGCAGCATTTATAAGCTAACAATGAGAGGTAAGTAGAGCATCGGATGCAGAAACAGGACGGACCCGGAGACGTATGCGCATTGTCTTGTTAACATCGGTTTGCCTTTACTTAGGTGGGACCACTCGGAAAAAAGGGACCAGGCCCACAACCGTTCAGATGTCACAGTACTGCTATCAACAGTAGTAGTGCTGATGGAAACCAGTGAGAAAAGGAGGAAGCGTGATGGGGTATTATAGCAGCTGATAAATGCAAGAAAAACATCTCACACACACACAGGCGCGCGCTCTGAACGGCATCACA
The DNA here is from genome assembly GCF_964276395.1 of Gasterosteus aculeatus. Classification (NCBI taxonomy): domain Eukaryota; kingdom Metazoa; phylum Chordata; class Actinopteri; order Perciformes; family Gasterosteidae; genus Gasterosteus; species Gasterosteus aculeatus. Next base: position 7,201,587 of record NC_135707.1, on the reverse strand, counting down.
CCAACGATGAAACCATGGCAACGCAGCTTTGGTCCAATCCGCAAAGGATGAGAGAAACTGAGACAAACTCCCGGATGAATGAATGAAATAAAAAGAAACAGACCAGCTGGAATGAATTTGCACTAGTGCTGGATGATCAAGCACACTAAAGACTGTATGTATGCTGAGTGAACTATAAACACACTAACACACACACTCATACTGTACACTTTGATTGCTCTTACTAAGGCACCTTAAGCAAAGACAGACATAGGTCACTGGTCAGAGTCTGCAAGTGGACATATATGGTACTCAGCATCACAGCTCTGATGTTTCCAAGAGACGAGGAGCTCATACAAACATGTAGCCTGGGCTCTAGGTAGGTCAAGACTTAACCTTCATTTACTCATTAAGCTTTCAAAGTCATATTGCACCTTTGGGAAATAACACAAGGATCAATGAACCAGTTGAAAGCTTTTGAGACAATGGAATGTTTTTTTTCCTTCACTTTACCAAGACAGTGTCTGCTATGTACCAGTGAATAGGCAGGGATGGAGGGGGGGGGGGGGGGGGGGGGGGGCTTCGTAATTGGGATTTTGGCATCACTGCAAGAGAATTTCTAATGAGGTTTTAAGAAAGAAGTTATTTTTGGAGAGAAAAGAAAGCTTAAGCACTGTCTGCTTAAGAGATGAGCAAAATATATTCACGATAAGAATGTTTATTATTGACTATTTTCAGTATTGCTTCGTTGGGAAGGGGCAAAAAAGCGCTTTGTTTACTTCAGACTGCCTTTGAGAATGTTTTTGCTCGAGAGCATTGACAATCAGAATGTCCTACGGGGAAGAGAGGAAACATAACTAGAATTGATTCCCCCCCAAATGCTCTGTAGAAGTGCCATGTTGTCTTGTGTCCCTACCTAAGCAAACTCATACAGTCTTTAAAAGCAATATCTCATCCAATAAGGACTACATAAGGACTTCCGTTATGTTTTTTGTTGTTGTGAATATCTGAGGATTGGAGGTCATTTTTCTGTACAGTGGCATAGTAGGTTGTTCTCATGTTAGAAGCATTGGGCCAATCCACTTACTGGTTTTACCCATAAGCGTTTAGTTTGATGTGAATGTACATAAAGAGAGACCGGTTTTCATTCTCTCAGCGGTAGGGTGTGAAATGAGTAGTTTACATGACAATACTATTGGGATTATACATTGAACGTATTAATTAAATTAATATTTGGTTTTACCAACATGTTTTTAACGCAGTATAAAGCTGACCAATATATCACTAATTCTTTTCCTAGAATTGACTATGATTGTATCTGATTTTTTTTGTGGAATTACATCATTTGTCTATTGTTAGCTACGCGTACATTTTTCATTTTCTAATTATTGGTTTGGACAATCAGTGACAGTGATTTAGTCTTTCCAGTGTTACATTTCTGCTCTAATTCAGTAGTGTGGCTTTAAATAACAAGCCAAGAAAGTGCAATTTCTTTGACTGTTTACATGCTGTATGTATATTTTTCCTCTCGCTTTTTTTAACTAAGAGCACTACATTATTGCCAGTGGGTAATTAACTTTATAGCAAAGGTACATAAAGAGTTATTTATCTAGTTGCATGACATGTAACCTTTCCTGTTGCCTCTGATAATATGCATCTGAAAAACAAAACATCAAAAACAGTTATAACTCAATGCCATAGAATGTCAGCTAAGACTATTTGCCTCTATAACCATGATAATAAAAGCATTTTATGTATACTAGCACTGAACCCTGCTGGCTGGATCAGTTGTGAGGCTTTTGTCTTGCCGTGTGGGTTTTGGGATGTTACTGCAGTGATTTTAATCAGGTTGAGCTAACAGTGCTATCTAGTGGTATTAGATTGTATATATCACACTGTGTTGTCCTCCATGATGACCCACAATGGAGGACGCAATCAAAGGAACACGCTTACAAGATGGGGGAGGGCCGCAGCTCATTTCGGAGATCTATTTTCCTCGTTCTGCCCTTCACAACAGCCAAGTGCATCCTGGAATTTCTTTTGTGATAGAAATCTCCCATATGAATGTAAACGGGGAAAAGAGGTGTGTAGTTGGGTTTCAGTATTGACATTTTTGCAATCTGACACATAAATATTCACAAGTGAAGTATCTCCTACCTTCCTTGATGTTTTAAAATATAAACTCTTGATGGTTAAAATATGACTCCAACAGTGACCCGGGTTTGGTTTATACTGATCATTTTATTTGGTGTATTTACAAACAAGCACATGCAGGAGTTTGACAGTGACTGACACTAGAGGGGCACTGAACTATATGCAATAGTAGGACACGGAGATGTCGACAGGCTACATGACACCAGAGACAGAAAGAAGAGGGAGGCACACTTCTCATTGTTACACGCAAGCGGCACACACATGCACACCCCTACACACATACACGCACACAGTGAAAGTGCGGGTTGTGCAGACACACCGAAGTGTTCAATCATATCTCTGCTTCCACTGCCAAATACGCTGCCATGTGCACTCTCTCTCAAAACACACACACACACACACACAACCCAGATAGATAGAGAGACACTAGATGGGTCAGATAGAGCTTTTCCTTTCAGAAACTTCAAGATCAATAAGTTGTACATCCAATAAATAAAATCCAAACAGCATTGGTACAAATCCATTTAGACCAGAATTTCACAAGTAAACAAATCAAAAAATATAAACACGATTCAGTGTGTCGACCGATATTTCATCTTTCTCGAGACATTATTTCTTGTAAACATCCAGCTGTTTTCCATTTTTATTGTGATCATAGGATATGAGCACTGGTTCAATTAATGCTACTGGACAGTTGCCATAGTGACCGTAACGTCACGCTACATGGCATTGACACAATGAAACGAGGAAACTTTGAAGAAAACTGAGCTTTCCCTGATTAATCAACAGCAAAGAAACTTTCCTGCCTGGTTAAATGGAGGTCCTTCAGTGTCAGCCTTTCTATACCAGCCAAAATATGTCTCTTTATTATTACCTTTAACAATCTTAGCTATTGTTTTAGGCTTTGTGGGTCAACGTCAAATCAAAACAAAGACTGTTAGTTGTACATTTAACCATATGCATAGTTATTATACACAATCTAGAGAATAACTAATAATTATATGACATAATGCAATGTGGTTAGAATCAACGTATCACTTTCACCACTACCACTTCTACCACTATCATTAATATCAATGATTATGATGAGCAAACATGGCGGGAAGGGTTGAGATAAATACAACAGCTGAGTTATGAAGTGAAGAACCAGCCAACAACCCTGTGGACGTTTATGAAGACATCATAAACACCTCTGGGATTTTCTCACTTCATTACGTTTAAGGTCAGATGTAGTTGAACAAGAGTTGAGCGTAGTTTGGTGTGGTGTATAGGGCCCCTTGAGGTTTTGGACAAATTGGGACAAATTGAGAGACAATATCATCAACATAATATGGACATTATCTTCTGTAGCTGTGTGGGAGGGATGGATGGGTAGATCTATATTTTCTGTCATTCATTCAGAGCATTCATGGCACATTACAATGCGTACAGTGTTGAGGTTATGAGAATAAGTCTAATGAATGTATGAATATGATGTCAAGACAATTGCATTACATGACGCAAACAGGAGGAAAGATTTTAAATTTCATACTGAAACACTTTTTTTTTTGCATGTATGACAACCACTTAATGTGTGTGGGAAGTTGTGGATTGAAGGATTTAGAATTAATTAATTCATTTTTTTAATCATCCACATCCTCAATGCGGCCTCAAGCTGTCACTTGTGTTTTACTATCCACTTTCTCTTGTTCATCCATCTTTCTATCTATCTTGGTAATATCAATCTCATGTATATACCTCTATATATATATATATATTTTGTATGTATATTTATACAGTCAAATTTGTTAACATGTCAAACACACATGAACCAGGCGATAAAGGTCAGAGGTCAATCGGGATGAATGTCAATAGAACACAGGTCTACACAGCTACAATTCACTACATTACTACGCAGTATGCAACAGGAGCTACGGCCCAGTACTCTCACATTCTTTCTCCACCCGACAACCCGCAGGCCGACAGTCTCTCCAGCTGACAGCGAGAGATATCCAGGTGGCTCCCAACAGGTCGTCGAATGTCGCCTGCTCGCGGCACGCAGCCTCTGATCTGAAAGCAGTCACGTGTGCAAGTTGCCGATTGGGCAGAAGATGCCTTGCGATCACTTTCAGATCAGCGGCTGACGGGGAAGGCAGACGTACAGAAAAGAACATTCTAAAGGGATACTTCACTCCGAGATCAAAAGGTCTTCTTCTGCAGTATGAAACGGTTTAAGTTTGACTTGAGTCATTAATTCACAGCGTCTGCTGCACTCCTCCTGCCAACATCCATTAGTTTAATGCTACCAAATTGGGTGGAGTGCAATGGGGGGGGGGAAACTACCATATGTTCATAAAGGAGAAAGCAGAACAGATGGTGTTATGCACTCAACTCACACTCAAACTGAGAAAGCGTGAAATATCCCTTTCAGAGTAGTGAAGCCTAACTATAACCTCTCAACACTCGCCTAAAATATATATATATTTATTTATTTTTTGTTGATTGAGTGCGGTCACATGATGAGGGAGGTGTAGCCAATAGGTACCAGTCCCTCTTTGTCTCCCTGACGACAGCGAATCCAGTCCTGGTCGACTCCTCCCAACACCACCAGTTCCTCCCCTTTGCAGAAGGTTAGCTCCGAACCCGCTCCAGAGTGATCGCACAGCGTTCGTACGGACCTGAGGACAGACAGCACAGATCTTCATGGCCACAATAATCCACAGACAACACGTGTCACAAAACATCAACAGTTTCTCAGTCTCAGTCAAACAAACCGCATAACTCCACAATCCACAACCGTCACTTCGTGTACCTGAGCGGTCTGGGTTTGTCCTTCATCTCCAACGTGTCAACCTCCTGCTCGGACTCTGGCTCACTTTCTCCCTCGGGCTCCCGGCCCGTCCTTATCATCGGAGTGGAGTTGCTGCTCACCATTCGTGTAAGCGCGGTGACGCCGGGCGCCAGCCACTGAGAGGGACGCCTGCGGAGACAGACGCAAAGAGGACGGGAGTAAGAGCGCGGGACTTTACCGTTCAAGTACATCAGTAACTTTGGAGTTTCTTAATGTACAGTAACTGTTAAAAGTCTGGACACATTTTCTCATTCAATGACAAACTTTTGACTGGTACTGGAGCTACAGGCGGTGACTTCAATAATTCAAAACTTTTCTCTCGAGCAGAAGGAAAAATCATAGCGTTTGCTTACCTGGCTGGCGGCGTGTGACCCGGCGGGCTGTTGAGGCTCTTAGAGGCTCCAAAGAGCCGCCCGAAACCCCAGGGAACCGGAGCACCACTGCCCACCGCAGCAAAGTCGCTCCCTGCTTGGGCCTGGAGGTCCGTCTTTAGCTCCTCCTTCTTCAGGTTCAGCTCAGACAGGTTCTGGCTCAGCCGGCCTCCCCAGCGCATCACCGCTCCCCATCCCTGCTGCATCACCTACGATTAATGGAAATGTCAGCGCCAAAGGATCCCAGGCGCCACATTTGACTACAAACAGTGAAAAGCCACAAGAGTGTGAGGGGGGGGGCTACCTGTCCTGCCTGCTGAACGAGGCTGTCCTCCTCAACATCAGGCAGAGGCAAGTCTCCAATGTCCTTCTCCTGCACCCACAGCAGCTGAGGACTGGTCTGAATGACCGAAGCTTTAGCGGGTGCAGCGGTGCTATTTGTCGACGCCCCTGGTACTCCGTTCTTTGGATTAATCAGTGGTGACAATTTCTCTTTGGCTGCCCGATTTTCTTGGCTCCCAAAGTCTACTTCGGAGAGACTTTCAATATATCTGCAGCTCGCAATTTGGGATTTGGGCCCCTCTGTTGGCCGCTGGAATCCGCCATCCTGACATGGTGGACTGGGGATCTCCGGAGTGGGATTATCTGGCTCTAGGTGGTGGTGCTGGAAGAGCAGGTCGAGGTTGAACGTCAGCAGGCTGAGAGGCTGCAACACGAGGAGCAGCTCTTCGAACAGAGGCTGGCAGGCGGTCAGCGACAGATGCATGAAGGAAGAAGGGCGGTAATACGTCTCCAGCACATCTGAGGGAAAGAGATCCTTGTCAAGCACATCCATGCCAACAAGAAGGACAAAGAAGTAATGGGAACTTACTGCTGCAAGACTGGAGGTGGGATAGCCAGAAATCCAGATGCTTGGTACTATAAGAAAGAAAAAAACAACAGGAAAACTCAGGATCCAAAGAGAATATGTCAGAGTAAATTACAATATAGTGAGAAAAAATATTATTATTCTATTATTTAATGGCTGATTTTCATGGATAGAAAGGATGCGTAGACATGACTCACTTCAGTAAACCAAGCAGAAATGCATTGAATCTGTGTTTGTTCTGTCTGAGCTGAGGCAGCTCTCCAACACAAACTTGTAGGTTGAACAATGCTTGAGTTTTAGGACCTTGAAAGTTATGTTGAAAGAAGGAAGAGGAAAATATATGGAGAGAGGGAAAGGGAGAGAGACAGAGACAGTGAGATCAACGGAGGTCTACCAAAAATGGCAGCGATCTTGGCGCTCGATAGCCCAATCAATATGTGCTTCCTGTTTTATTCAGCATATTAGACACTAAAATCAAAAAGTATTGACTAATGATTTGGAAAATGATGAGCACAAAAAATCTAGAGCTTATTATTATCAACCGGGGAAAAACACAAGACACAATCAATAATAGATGATATCATTTATGTCTATAAATGCTACTTTCCACAAAATAATCCAGTGCTACCTGGCCTGGTGGAGGCCTGGACGAGACCCCAGGCTGAATTTGGCCTCCTGCCTGCAATCAGGTCACTCTGGTGAGGTTTCAAACCATCGGTCAGCAAGCAGTGGAGGGCAGGACAGAGACACTGCAGCACCAGACGGCCCAGAGATGGATTTATGGTGCCGTCTCCTGACAAAGCCTGGGGAGGGGAGAGGAGAAAAGAGGAAGCGAGAGGGGGAAGATGTGCAGTGATAGGGAGAGACAGGGGGAGAGATCAGCGAGAATGACTCAAGGAAGGAGGAGGAAAGGGGGTCACATAAAGGGAGGTTGGAGAGAGGGTCGATGGGGGTGGGTATGTTGTGAATAGACATGAGTCGGGCGGTTGGAGTTAGTTTACAAAGAAATTCACAAGGCTAGATGGGGTTATCTAAATATATTCTAGTACCTTGTTAACTGAGTGAGACTGAGGAGAGACGGAACAACATATATAGAGTCAGATCAAGAAGAAAGGGAGGAAAAGCATTTACAAAGATAAAAAAATAAATTCAAAATGATATTACATTTGTCATTTGAGTGACATTTCTTGCTCGTGAAAAAAAAAGTAATTATGGCATTTTGAAATCCCACTTGTGACGTGAATTTCGCAGTAACTGACCTTCTGAACTACAGTCCGGGAAGAACTGAACTGGGCCAAGATGGCTTCCACCGCCACACTGACCGCACCGACCAGAGCTGGAGGGAAGAACAATGGTCTTTGCTTAAACTGTAAGAGCTTTAAAAAAAACAGGGAGAGAGACACACAAGCGCACACACCAGCACCAACGTGTGAGACGCACACCTTTTTTCTCCTGCAGGCACAGAGAGGACAGGCCCGGACCTCTCACCGGATGCCTCACATCTTCACCCATCCAGGACGCCTCTATCCTCTGCACAGAGCCAGCGAATGAGACACTGCGAACAGCTGACAGAGAGAAGGGCCATTACCTGCTATGTAATGTGTTTAAAAAACAGATATAGAAATTTAAAAGAAGCAAAGAGTCACCACAAACATAAATAACATAACTGAAATCTTTGCATTATTAGTGGGAGCAATTAAGCAATGAGGAGCACCGGAGTAGGCATATAGAAGCAGATGGTGCTACTGACAACAAACAGCGTGTGGAGTCATTCTATGAATATTGGTTGGCTGTGGTGAGCTTTCAACATTTGGATTTGTGAAGACAACTTTCTGCATCCATCAGGGATAAACAGGATCCCATGCATTAGTCGTGACTCACATTCGAAGATACTTAATACAAGCATACAAAAGGGAAAGACTACGGAACTAGGGGGCGACACAATTGTGTAAGCTGCCACAGGTCAGATCCATTTAGACACACGTTCAAAGAGCAGGTGTGGTGTACAATTCATATAAAACGATTCATATAAACTAGTTATATAAATTCATTCATATAATGAACAGGATGCAGTGGACCAGAAGTACTTTGAAATTGCCCTCGGGTGGCGCCTGGCATGAAATGCTTCTGCCCATTTTCAACATAGCATGCAAAAAACGAAAGCAGACCAGACGAGACAAACACAAAGACGGACAGAGGGAGACAAGGAAAGAGAGACTGATGAGAGCAACTCGAGGCGCAGCTGTCACCCCTCTGAAGGCCTTTTGTAGATTTGAAAGGATGACCTGCAGGGAGCTTCCTTCTGATACAACCACTACAGTTACCTAGTTCTTTCAAATCTGCAAATCCCCCGGGGAGGGTGGGGGGGGGGTTGAGAAAGTAACAACAGTCTTGGAGACATTTTATCCAGAACCGAGAACAAAGACAGTAAAAAGGACTCAGACAGACATGCATGCAAGCAAGATGACAGCGTATAAATGAAGAGAGAGAGAAGAGAATAGAGAGAGAGAGAGATCTTACTCGCCACACGTGACTGCGGAGGAGCCTGGTGGAGTTTTGGGGGCAGGGCGGGCGCTCTTGGCGGTATGGGAGGGTAGAGGTTTGGGTAGTAAAGGGGAGCAGCGAGGGCAGGCAAGGTGTGCGAGCGGGGGAAAAGCGGGGAGCTGAGGCCGGAGCCTGATACGCCGGGGGGGAGCGCACCGGAGCGCAGGGGAGGAGAGAGGGCGCCAATAGGGGAGAGGCGAGGAGGGGCGCCCCTGTGCAGGGGGCAGTTTTTCGGGTGGTACAAGTAATATGCAGGAAGAGGGGGAAGCTCCTTAGATGTCCTGGCCTTGCTGCTGGGCTTTTCTGAACAAAGCGAGCCTAAAGCGCTGACAGAGTTTGAACATGTCATCATGACATCTACGTTCTTATAAGGGGTCGTGCAAAGCGGAGCCGGCACGGCCCCACTAATGGGCGTGTCGGACTTGGTCGCCGAGTCACTGCAGTATAGAGAGTCAAAGGGACAGACGGAGGCCGATCCAAGGTCCCCGCGTGTCTTGCCATAATCCCAAGGGGAGTCCGCACTCAAATGATCCAGAGATTCATAGTTGATGGCAGAGTTTATATCAGTGCTGGAATCATCTGTGCGGGTGCAGGCTGAGCCAGCAACGGGGGCCCACTGTGTGTTGCAGTGTTTGTCGGAGGACTCCCTGCCTGCGTGGCTGTGGGGTCTGGGATCGGCAAAGGGCTTGGAGTTACAGTAGCCAGGACGAAAGGGAGGGAGGGCAGGGTGCAGGAAATAGGGTCGGGAGGACTGGGCGAGGGACAGGGGCGGGGAGGAAACTGCTTATTGGAGAGGGTAAAAAAAAAAAAAAAAAAGGCCAAAAAATGTAAAAGGTGCAGGAGTCACAATTGAGAGGCCGGGCGCACAAGCAAAGCGTCATGAGGGAGCGAAGTGGAGCGAAGGGCAGACGATGGAGACAAAAGAGTGGGACGGACAGGCCAGGAAAACAAAGTTCAAAGGCAACCAAAACATGTGTGGCAGAGAAATGGGAAGGAGAGAGAGAGATGCAGAAAATGTTAGTGTCTGTCGAGAGAAAAATGCACATTCATGAGCAGAAAACATCATCATGTAACATCATGCAGTAATGTAGTATTTCAACAGGTTGATTGACAGTCACACATTGACAGTGCATGAGAGTCAATGGAGTTATGACGGGCGATAACCAAAGTCTTTCGTTTGAGGGGGTTTGACTCGTAGCTAAACAGTAGAAATATTGTCACCAAAATTAAATAGCAGACATTATTCATATTTCAGTGTGGGCTTTCTTCACACCATCTAATTTCACTCCCATCTGATACTTATATTTCGAGCTATGGAAATCGAGCAACAGTGTCGCACCGTGCTGTGTAATTTACTGCAGTGACATCACCCCTTCTGGATCACCTTCTTTTGTTTTCCACCCTGGTAGCTCCTTTCACACCACCAACACCACCACCCCTGTCCAGCAGCAGTTCAATGCTGAGTCAGTCAACAGACATCAGACTTCTCTGTCCGTTTCTGCTCAATCATTGTCGGTCTCTGTGGAGATTCACAGATTGTGGCTAAAATTTTCAGGATTCAATTACCTGTGACAGTGTGTTGGCTACAAAACGAGCTAGAAAGAAACCGTACCTTGTTTAGGCTTCAGCTGTCTCTGAACTGAAACTCATGATACTTCCTATTTTTCTGACACTGGCTAACAGCAATAGGCCCATGTCCTTAGACACGCCCTCCCCCCAGTCTCTTAAAGGTGTACACACCTATTTCTGGCTTTGTTGCATAGAAATAGGTTAAATCATTTACAGGTATTTCTACAATATGAGAAGTAATTTTATCAGAGTGTTATTGGGGACTATGAGCAATTCAAATCTAACATGCACCCACTGACAATCTATGCCTTAATGTTAATGTAGAACACTGCAGCCCTGAAAGAGATAAGTAACTTGATCTTTTGTTACTCCAGGGAGCAAAGGAGGGGGAAGCAGAGAGACAGGATGGGCAGAAAGAGAAAAGCATATACGCATTCAAGTAGATGTGATTCAAAACCACTAAGGACGCAGAGAAACTAGGTAGAAACACATGGTTAGAAAGAAAAGAGACGTTGACGGTAGAAAGACGGAGGAGAGGAGGGGTGGGCACTTCGTTATCTCTCTCCCCGTTGGTCTAGGGTGGATAAATAATTGAATAAGGCAGTGATGACATCACGCTACAATAACCAATGCAGAAAAAAATGTCTGGAAAGTTTCCAACCTCCTCTTTCTCCTCACATAATTACTTTTCCTCTCCTAGCCTTCTTCATCCCTCCATCTTTCTATTGCTCATATTCCCTCTGCAGCTTCCACTGTCTTGTTAGCTGATGTTCATCCGTTGTAGATTCATCCATCATATCATGTATCATGCCTGTGACTCATTTATCATTTCCATAAATGAGTCAACTGTTGGTTTTCTATTCTATAGTCTATTTAAGGATGTTATTTGTGCATCTCTTTTTGTACTTCAATCTAGGCCCGTTCCAGATCTATTCTGTCATTCTAATTACACTGGGTTGCTTAGATTTGTTTATTTCCACCCATGCACGCACAAAGCTGCAAGCATATATATATATATATATATATATATTGTCCTTTGCATTATCATCCAATTCCCACTCACCTGTAGTTCTTGATTCAAAAGTCCCTCCTCCATCAGCTCGTCCTCTCACCTCCACCGCCACCTTTTCCTCCTCATCTTTTTCTTCTTTCTCCTGCTTTTCTTCCCGCTTAATTTCTTCACCCTTCCACTCTCTGCCGATGGTCCACAGGCTGTTGTCACTGGCCGAGCAGCCAATCTTCTGTGATGGGCACAGCTCTGGTTGTCTCCCCTCCTCATCGGCTCTCTGGAGCATTTCTTTCAAAGCGGCCATTGAGGTGAGGGCCGGTGGCGGCTGCATAAAGAAGGCCTGAGCCTGAGAGGTGTACTCCCATTGGTTGCCGTCGCCGCCTGCCATCTCTCGTCTCCACCTCAGGTTGTACAATATATCTGCATCAGGAGTAATGACTGTGGGGTCCGGGTCTGGATCTGTAATCACCTTTGTTTGGAGGAAGGTGCTCTTATTGCGGTATCGCAGCTCTTTAAAAGTTGTGACTTTTGGCGCTAATCCCGGAGATGACCCTGTGGAACTGAGCTTCTTTTGATTTTCAACGTGAGATTTTCTCACTGACAGCGGTGGATGTTTTGGGTGGGCTTCAGTGTCAGGTGTGAATGCTATGAGCCAATCAAATCGCTCAGGCTGTGCAGAGTTGGCCTGGAGAGTGCTGACTTTGTGGTGCGGCACCGATGGGGGGATTGGGGGTAAGGGGCGAGGAGGAGGAGGGGGAGGAGAATCTAGTAATTCTGCAGGATACCTGAAAGAATCAAAGCTCATATTCTTAGTTTCCTGTGTATTGCACAAATCACTGCTGTAGTAAGGGTCGGAGGTCCTCTTCCTTCTCCTTGCCTCTGTGAACAAAGTTGTTCTTGGTGAGCTCTCCTCGTTCATTTGGCATTCTTTTTCTGCTATTCGATCTGAATCCGTCTTGTTTCTGCTTCTCCATCGGTCTCTGGCCATAAACTCTGGGCCACATTCCTTCATCTCATTCTGATCTTTTAGTCTGAATTCATGTAGGTTCCCGGACCTGGACGAGGTAACGTCATCTCCATCGACTTCATCCTCTAATCCTCCAACACAAACACCAAGTTCTGGGCTGAGTTTGAGGAGCTCAGCTTGGGTCACTCCGGCAAGCATCAATAGCTTCCGAATCTCTACATCCAGTGCATGGAAGGAGGGCGGAGGAGGCAGCGCAGGAGGAGTGGGTATGGCAGAGGGGGAAGAGGAAGAGATAGAGATAACTGGTGGAGGAGGTAGAGGTGGGGGACGTGTGGTAGGAGGAGGAAGGGAAAAGGGGGTCTTTTCCTGTTCGGTTTGGAGAGCAGCGAGCCGCTGCGCCTCCTTTCTGGCAAGATGGCGCTTCCGAGGGGGAGGGATGGGAGGAGTCGGGGTGGGGATAGATGGGGGTGGAGAAGGAGTCGTATAAAGGGTGATGTAAGGGGCTGGTTTAGAGGTGGGAAGAGGAGGGATGGAAGGAGGAGATGGAAGGAGGGGTTTCTCACACCTAAAAGTGGTGAAAGTGGGGGATGAGGAGTTGGGGGAGAAAGTAGACAGTGTAGGAGAGGTAGACACAGCCATGGAGGTGGTCTCTCTACTGATGTTGATGTAGGTGTGGAGATCGGAGCTCACACTGGCGTGACGCGCTGGAGGTTTGGGGGGCCTGGGTGGCGGCTCGACGGGAGATGGGGTGAGGGAATCAAGAACGAGGGGATCCTCACAGTCTGACGGAGCAGTGAGGTCAACCCCTGCATCTGAAAACTCCTGAGAGTCTCCCATTGTTCCTCGGACACTTTTATACAACTTCCAGGGAATGTCGATGTTGCCCATTTCATCCATGACATCTGAGAGATCCTGCTCCTCCAGGTCTCCCAGATCAAATCCTTCCTCGTGGAGTCTGGCGATGTAGGCCAACTTGACTTCCCGGTTAACCTTCTCCAGGCGATCAAGGTGATCGAGCCGATCCCTCAGAACATCCCATTGTTGTTCCCCCTCCAGATCCCAACGAGCCACTTGGATCACCTGGCTGAAGCGCTCCATTTTCCCAAACTCCCCGACAGATTCTAGAAAGTCCAGCAGACCTTGTTTGGTGACCTCAGAATCCCCTTTGGCCCCTAGGTAGTCAGGAGAAGGCGAGTCTAGGGCAGAGGGGTAACCTTCATCTGGGGAGCAAGGGGGGATTGAGGAATGGGATGTCAAGAGGAAGGGATTGCGGCTAAGAGGAAGGGACGGGGGTGAACGCGCAGGAGCCTCGCATTCAGGGGCTTGTGGGAGAGAGCGCTCTTTGGGGGACAGAGCGACTTGGTCGAGAGAAGAGCAGATGGAGGCGGATTGATCCGCACAGTCAGACTCCAGATCAGAGCAGGAGCTGATGGAAGTGGAGGACGACGAGGTGGAGCAGGAGAGCGAAAACTCCAGGAGGGAGGGGGGGCAGTCACAGCATGAGGGGACCAGGGTGTCATCATCGTCATCGTCGTCGTTGTCTGCCTCCTCAACATCATCATCAATATCAAAATCCCCACTGCTCTCTTCCTCATCGTCTTCTTCTACTTTTACATTTTTCTTGTTGTCCAGATCAGCGCTTGCACTTGCATTCTGGCCTCCTTTTTTCAGACTGGCCACAGGGCGGGCAGAGGCCACCGGTTGAGCCTTTCCTTGGGAGGGAGGTCGAGGCTGCTCATTGCCCCGTTTCCCATCCTGCTTCAGGGGCAGCGGGGCAGGAGGAGGGGGTAGCTGCAGTTGCTGTCTGATAGAGATGGTGTTGTTGTTGTTGTGGTTGTGGTTGAACATGCTGTTGTTGTCCTGCGGGGAGCGGCCATCGCAGCACAGACACGGGAGGCTCGGCTCGTTGCAGTTCGGGTCGAGAGGGAGAACCGAGGGGAGCGCAGGCGGAGCGACTGCTGCCGCAATCTTGGTCGCCACGGACGCACGAGCAATCTTGGGTTTGGGCTTTGCGGGTTTGGAGAATGTGGAGCCCTGCTTCTTTGGGCCAAACCTGGACTGGGTTACTGGCGCTCGAGGCGGCACTCCGACCCTGGTCCTATTGGGTGCAGGGGTGACTTTAGTAGGCCTGCGTGGGGAGGACGTGGCGATTGTGTTCATGTTTTTATCCTCCCTCTGGAAACCAGGACCTTGAGACTTTGTTGCAGCTATGGAATTGGTCCGCCGGCTGACGTCGAAGCGCCGCGGCTTTGGAGGCTGAGAGGAGCAGCTAGAGGACTGCATTGTGGGAATGTGACTTTTTTTTAGGATTCTCTGATATTTCTGTTGCTATAGAAACAAGTGTTGTACAGGACAGATCCAAACTGTGATGCGTCGTGACTGTCACATCTTGGCGTGAGTCCCTAGATCCTGTAACACCAAAGAAGACAAAGTGAATAACGACTACCAGCATAATTCGGCTTTTCAAAAACCCTTTTCTTGCGCTTGAAATGTTTTCACATTAGACTACGTCTTGGGAGTTAAACTCATCGTATGTACTTTCTATTAAAATGCAATTTCTTTTGGGCTTTGTGTTTCATTCATCGCAGCCCAACAGCAGTGATACAAACACACAAACAGTCTCACACAGCACTGTAAAAAAAAAGGCACATTATCAAGCGTCACCAATTAAGCAAAATAATTCAAGCTGAAAACAATTGACATTGTCAACTAAAATTGACATTGAAATAATATTCTATGTTTATAATTGCAAAATTTCTGAGATTCTGATTTCTCAAATGTGACGATGTGCTGTTTTTTCATAGGTTTTCATGATAGTTCACGTTTTGAACTGGTGTTTGAACAAAACCAGACATTTGGACTCGCCACCTTGAGTAACTGTTATGGTCATTTTTTTAAATCTGACTTTATTAAATAAACTGCTTAATGATCATCAAGGAAATTACAGCAAGAACAGTATATGATTATGAACCAATTGCTAGTTGCTTGCCATATTTCATATTGTGCTGAGCAATGCTGTGCAGCTTTCATAAAACACTTAAACACACAGTTAAACTAAGAATTTAAAATATATGTAAGAGAAGGTTTTCTGCATCTGTCCCAATATTTTCTTTGTTTTCAGATGCAGTATATTAAAATTCAAACAAACACACACACGACATGGAATAATCCCCACATGAATAAATATGAGCTAATTCATAGCCTGATAACACCCTTATCAGTCGTGTCCATCTTCACTGATATTCAAGAGTTTACAATAGTCAGACTGTCTGAATCTAGATCAAAATAAATAATGTGAAAATAAACCAACACTGTACCTCGAGTGACGACTGAACGTTTAACTGGAGCATGAAATAATCCCGCAGTGAACAGCACCGAGTGAGCCCATCTACAGCCCATCTACCGAGGGCTATTGCTCATTCATTCCTGCACAGTGCCCTTCACTCCACTGAGCAATATAAAGCACTCCACTGCTCGCCTGTGGGCCTTTTTTTGTGTCGGAATGCCACCAAAACCGACAAAGCCTCGAAATAACACAAAAGAAAGGGCATATCTTCACATGTAATCCCGGCCCGTCCCGTGTGCAGCATTAACCCCTGCGTGCATCGATCCCACGGAGCTGATGGAGACTGGGAGGATGGGAGGAGGAGGGGAGGGGGGGAGAGGAGGGGGAAGCTCCAACCGCATCGCCCTGATACACAGGCCCATCCGCCCCTAGTGAATGTTACGAATAAGATGTTGATTCCGGTCAACACCGATAGTCACAATACGTTTTAGCGGAAAAATGACGTCAGAGATATGACCGTTAACAGCGGCGTTGCGGGTTTCTAGGAAGGATGCGCGCCGCAGCGCGTAACGTTTCGCTCACCACGACGAGCCGCCGCTGCGGGTACGATTTTTTTTTAAAAGAGAAGAAATGAGGACTTGACTCACGATCAGATTGAGGTGAAGATGGACGAAGGTCTCCATCTCGTCGGGCTCGCTCGCATCACCGTGTGAATGTGAATCTCCGCACGGTGACGGCCTCAGCATCTGTCTTCTCGCGAGCATCCAGGACCCCCCCACCCCCCGCCCACACACACACACACACACACACACACACACACACACGCAGACCAAGCCACACCCCGTACTTGCTTTATCATCACATCCAATCTTTCTCCTTCAGAAATGTTGGTTTTGGAAAGAAGACTCTCCCTGGAATCCTCAGAAATCCACGTGAGGAATTCCTTGAATTGATATTTTACAGAGATAACTAACCCAATCTTATCGATATGATCATCGATTCATCTACCTTCTTGAAAGTTAGAATGACCATTATCTTGGCGCGAAGACTGATTAGTCAGTTTACTATAGTATATAAAAGGAAAGCACCAAATTCTAACATTTGAAAAGCTGTAAACTGTCATATTTTGCTTTTGAATGGACTTCTTAAGAGTATATTTAGCGAAGCTGCAACAGCTACACTGTGTGTGAGTCATCAGGGGAAATGTGTTGCTGGAGGCACCTGCAGCAGCGGGACTCTGCTCAAAGGTTGGGGGTATTTTTGTCGGGTCTGTGGTGATCATTTTGCACAGCGATGGTGTGGCAGCCCCACAAAATGTATCGTCACAAAAGTAAATGTAGATGGATTAAAATGAGAGAAAGAAGGTGGAAGCGAGGGCGCTGAAGTATAGGTGAGAAGGAAACGCCTCGCCCTCTCCAATCTTCCCGTACCGGGTTATATTTAACATCACGAGTGGTGTTACATTTGTCACCTTTTTTTTTTATAACCAACACACAAACAAACACACATCTAAAACATGAAGAGGAAAGAGAAAAATACTGTTCATACATTATTTATTGAAGCAATAACATTCACCGCAGTACAGACTTTACAGCGGCTATATAAAAATACATGAAATTAGAAAGCTGATGAGGTTTGGCCCTCTGTCCTCTATCAGGATACATCTACCGTCATGGATGTTCCTTTTAGATTATATCTATTGATTGATGACATTCTCATAAAATTAAAACAGTTCCAAAAATCGGATTTTCTATGCGTTTTCTATCATTTCAGTGTCATACTTTCATCCATTGTGTTTTCCAGTTGCAAAACAACTGGAAACACTGCACATAAGAGAACTGGGTTCAATAATGTGGAATGGGGTAAAAGCAGTTTGAGGACATTTGCACCCAAATACCAAGACCACTGAAAAGTTATTCCCTGCATCATGTTAAAAGTCAAAAGGGTCCTGATGCACCGGACACTGTAGGCGACCACCATTCCCGCTCTTACTCTTACTTGTTCCTCTTGTAGATTTTCTCGGCAAAGTTGAGGAAGATGGAGTGAGGAAGGTTCTTAGCGTGACAAGCAATGAGCTTCTGTAACCGCTGGTAGCTGTCTTCCTCATATTTGTGGTACAATGTTGGCATTTGCAGGTTGTTGTACAGTTTTTTGACCTTTTCTACACAGGCATCATCATGGCGGCCATAACATTCCTGAGGAAGAGGTGAAGGTTAAATTAAGTTTCACTGTTATTTTATAATAAATATCTTCATTGCGGCAATTCATACTTGTTTGTATGTAGAATGAGGATTTTGCCAAGTATAGAGTTTGGGGGAAGGTCCCAAAAATATCTTTCAAAAGGGACGTCATATACTTCTGCTACTACCTTGTAAATAACCACACTTATACGGTGGTATGTAAAATTTAAAAAATGATCAGATTCCAAATGTACGGCAAAGACATATTACTAAAGTATTGCTTGTATTTGAAGGCCAGTGTGTAGGAAATCTAGGAGGTGAATGGACCTTTCGGGCCAACGTTCAGTTTGTCTGTTCTGGGCTACTGTAGAAACATGGCGGCACCGCATAGCAGAGGTGAATAAATACGAGGGGAAACAAAAGTTATACCAACAATGATAACATTCAGCCACTAGGTGTCGCACCCTCCGTCCACCGATCTCTTGCATTCACTTCACTGGTTGCCAGTTCTCGTTAGGGTATTATGCATTAGTGACCATCTCTACTTATAGTACAGCTATGTGATTTGAGAGATTCAGGAAGTACACAGGAGGTCAAACCCGGGAAAATCGTTTACAGAATACATTTTTGGGGGGAAATGTCCCACTCTCAAAAGGTTGTTATTGTATTATTGTTTGTCTACATACAAAAATTCTGAATATGATCTTTTATATTACATGCCATTGCTGCCAATAGATCCCCCAACACATCTTTAATGTTTAAATCATAGTGCATGCGCGCTGAGGTCTTTGAAATGGTAAATGTGGATGAAATCTGTTTAAGTAAATTTAAAGTACATTATACTGTCATCTTACTGTAAGCGAGACAAAATCCATGCAGACAACTGCATATTTAAACATAAAAGATTTTTTATTTTCATGAAGTCTCACCTCGAGCTCTGCTCTTTGCTCAGGAGTTATGTTTTCCAGCGCTGTCACCACCAGCCAACTACATTTGTTGTCCTGGATGTCTGTGCCGATCTTTCCCGTCACAGCAGGATCTCCGTAACAGTCCAAGTAATCGTCCTGCGAATGATCCACATTTCTCGGTTATTGAACTTGGCGGCATGTTGTTCAATGCGTTGCGTGAAAGCTGGAAAACGTGTAAAAGTAACGCATCTGAAAAAGTACCTGTATTTGAAAGAACTCTCCCATCTCAAGTAAGATGTGTTTGGCATTTTTGTGTTCCTCTTCACTCTGTATGCCTGCCTGTAGAACAAAGGCACGGTAGTAACGAGAAGGACTACCGCATTCATTTCTTATTTTCTATTTGTCATGTGTGCAGAATACAAACAAACTCACAATATACATTGCAGCTGCCACTGGGAGGTAAAACGAGTAGAATGCAGTCTTGTATTTTACAATAGCTTTATACCTGAAAGTCAAGAGAGAGAACAAAATGACACCTATTTTCTCTTGTAAACAAAATTCCTCTCTGCAAATGGATCTTCACTACCTCTCCAAGGTGAATCTGTTCAGGTCAATCTGACCAGAGGTAGACGTCATGAGGTCTAGAGCTTGTCCGAGCTCGGTCTGGAAAGATGTCTGAAACAAAAAGAGGTCCAGTAAGAATCCTGTATTAATCTGTGTGCCCGTGTACTGCGTCGGAGCGTGCAGTACCTCAGTGAATAGCTCCAGTAGGTGGACATAGTACGGCTGATCCCTGCAATGTCTGCGAAGCAGTCTGTAGATTGCCGCCTCCAAGAGAAACGAATCATTGATGGCATCCAGACCGATTCCATCCTTAAAAGACAAACAGACAGGATTCACCTGAAAAACTCACCACATCATTTCTAACAGAAAGAAATATCACACAACAACATTACGGTCTCTCTTTTTCGGATCTCACCTTCTTGTACCAGCAGGGCTGTCCTCTCCGAGTGACTGATCCATCCATGATATCATCTGCCACCAGGAAAAATGCCTGCAGCTGCAAGCCACAGAGGTAGTTGTTATACTTGATGCCAAATCAATAAAAAGAATGATATAGTAAGTACGAAGTTATTTGTAAGGCCCAATGTAGTTATTGTGGAAAATCTTACATAAGTAGTATTGTTGGATGGTGTATATTGATTGGTTCCTTTATAAATGACCATCTAAAATGATTTAATGAAGACTATTAATGGAGTTGGAGCACTGTTGGAAATTGAGTGTTGGGACTGACTCAAAACAAACTACAGTGTCGGCCATGATTAAGGACCTTGTCACCAAGTGGAGAGATCTGGTTAATTCATACGTACAGTTGATCAAAAAATGCAGGAATAGGCAATGCCTTTAGCATTTTATCGGCATTCATTTGCAATAAGAAAAATGTTGAATACCAGCTGCCAGACTTTAACGTGCACGTGTAACGTGTCCTTACCAACTCAACGCACCAGCCAACCAGCAGAGCCCGCCGCACGGTGTCCTGGGTGAGCTCACCGGGGGTCACGAGGTCCCTCAGCGAAGCGATCACGGACAGTCCTCGGTTCCTCTTGCCTCCGGGGGAGTTGTACACCAACACCTGAGGGGGGGAGGCGGCACGTCGTCACAGCAAGAAAAAGATGGTCTAAACGTTGCCAGAAGTTAGCTCTGTCAAAAACACGCGGCTCACGTGCCTCTCTGAACCTGCTCAGTGCGTCCGCGAGCGCGGGGTCAGCGAGGTCCTTCTCCGCGAGCTCCGTCACCAGCTCGTCGAACTGGGCTTCGAACAGCTGAGGGTCGGACCGCCGCGGCTTCCCGTTGCAAACGCCGTCTCCCTGGAGGGACGAGGTGCACATCAGAACCGGCGTCGTGTTGAGCCGAAACCGGGACGCGCCGCGCCACGCGGCCCGGAGGGTTTTGGGGGCATTGAGGAGCGAGCTCAGCGGGAGTCTCATTCTCAACCGTCCAGACCTCCCGACGTGGACGTCAACTCGCGTTGACTAACCCCGGGAACTAGCTCGGCTAACGCCCGTCGGACTGCCGCGTTACCAAGCTAACGTGAGAGTAGTTAAATGGCTTAAACCGCATAACGTTAAAAACATGTTCCGGTTGGGGAAGACTGACAAACTTAACAGCATCACAGCCTCTTGGCCCACTGAGCCGAGGGAACAAGAGCTTAAGGATTAACGTTAGATCAATGAATCACTGTGTAGGTGACAGTGGATGACGTTTACTTCAAGCTAGCAATATCATACCGGATACAATTAATTTATACATATATTTTTACATACCATGATTATACTGCCCTCGTAACTCAAACGGTTTGATTTACAATAGAAAAGAAGTTTCTCTTCTGTATTTTCGTCTTGGGTCAAACCGAAGTCTGTGAACGTCTCCTTCGACCAGGATGTGCAGTTTGTAGTTTGCTGCCGTGCTTCTGTCTGATTAAATACATGGCAACGGAACTACATTACCCGACATGCACGGTGAGTGGTGCATATGGGCGTGGATTGTGGAAGGCTCCATCTGACGTTGAGCCTTTCATTGGCCGGGAGCATCGAACCAGGATGGGCTTTTCCACGGTCTGACCAATAGCGTTGAAGAAGAGGTGGGGTTAAGGTGGAGTGAGGAGAATTGATGGGGAAAGTGTCAGCCTCAGCTATTATATTTACAGTAATAGCTAAACTTCAAGAGTAGAAGGGAGAAATATTAAACAGAGACCCCGGGACTATGACCTTCATAATCAGTACAAAAATCAACAAATGTCTTTTATTTGTCTATCATTTATTTCATATTTTTAAATACATTACTTGCATTAAAAGTTTTGCCATTGATACTGCATTTTAAAATCTGAAATACGTGTCATATTTATACATTTATTATTCAGGTTTCAAGGCTCTAGCCTGGCCTGACATACAGATATACATTTATTCTAATAAATAATGTTTAATGCAAGACAGGAGGTAGAGATACAGCTCAATGCCTTAATAAGGGATTGTATGGGTGTGCCTGCAAATATGTGTCCATGTGCATTTTTAAAATTTGATAAATACATCTAAAATGTGCCTTTATCGAGTCAATATCATCACTAAAAATTCCAACGAAGAAAAACTCCAATCCGACTTTAAATGTTGATATACTCCAAACCCAGTACCAAGAGCTGCCAGAACCATCACATGTTCACAATCAGCAGCCTTTTTTCTCATGAACAACCCATCCCCGACCCCTTCAAGTCCAAGGAGAACCATGCCAAAGCATAGTGTGAAGCCCAACCCCATAACTAATTTATCCGTGCATTAACTGCAAGAGACTCTTCGGTCACAGTGAAATTCACGCCACTTATTTTACAAGATCAGGCTGAGTTAGCCAGTGTCACAGACATGCTTTGCACTTGAAACATTTTCGAACCCACCCAAAATCAAACTAGGATGTGTTTGAAGCCATCTGGCAAAATACTTTTGGAAGCACTGCGCATCTTTGACTCTGACCTTCCTCTTCAGCTATCTATTGACACAAACACATTTCAAATGCAAGAGGGAAATGATAAGAAGCATTGTCAAAACATGCAGATAAGACATTCTGAGGACGTGTTACGTAGTTAGGTCCAATGCACAAGGCTCCTGCTGTATTCGGGAGGCTGTAGCAAAACATGCACATATGCAAATCAAACCACTGTGTCCAGGTGCCACTCACAGAATATACATTTCAAACGCTTAGCATGTGTCTGTGGCATGCATCAATGTCAAAGTTAAAAATGCTGGCTGCCTTATTTCTAAGGCCAGTGTGGAGGTGGAAAAACGTGGAGAAAGTTGGATCTGATTTGCATGAAGAAAACAACAAAAATGTACAACTCAGTTAGGGGCTTTCCACGTGAGACCACTTGTCCTCGGGTGTAACCTAATCTGTTTATCTTACATCAACTCTGTCTAATGAGTGTTCGATCAATGGAAGACAAACTATGGGTTTCTATAATACTTCTCTGAGCGATCCTTTGGGTGAATGGAAATGTATAAAAAGGGACAGAAGCATATTGAAACCCATAACTATGCAATGGACTGAATTTACATCTGAGTTATCGGTTGTTGTAGCATGAACGATGGTTGAGTTCTGCTTTAGGTCTTGAGGGAAATACGTCTCCAGATTACCATTGCAGAATAGAGCGGAAAGTTGTATCTGGTTGGTTGTTTCGGCCAGTAGCGGATTTATTCAGTTGAAACACACGGCTAGGAAATAAGCATCCGGTGATGGTTTCACTGATGTCGACATAATAGTGTGAGCTTTGGGCTGATGTTCGGAGTGATAAAGAGCACCACTGATTAAGGCCATTTGCACGGTCGGCTTCAGGGAAACGGAGGTGACGAAGAGGAAAAGGAGGGAAGACTGTCAAACCATCTCCACGACACAGCTTTTCCTCGGGCCTGCCTCATCCAATCATCCTTACAACCCTGTCGTCCCGTAAGCGTCCTCGGCCCCTCCCCCGTGCCTCCTTCTCTCCTCACAGTGCAGACTCTGAGTAAAGAGCTCCGGATGACCCATGCGGTGGACGAGGTGTCGCCAAACGTCGCAGTGATGCCGAGTACGAGGAGCTTAAATCGCCACAGCTGCGCAGGTGGATCCCCTCCGGCGCCAGACTGCTGTGGTGCCGGTTGTGTCGACTGTCACTGTGGGAATGGTGGTGTCCACGCCAATGAGGGTGACGGGTGTGATGGTTGGGGTATCTTCGGCTGCCGCTCCAAGGGTTCAGCAACACCTGGAGAGGAGTTTTTCACAAAGACAGTGAAATCTGCTTTATTTGCAGAAGCACTTAATTAGTCAGATGTAGTGAACTGAAAGCAGAGGTAAAATATTTAAATAAAACTCGTGACATACCTGATCCAGGGGCAGGTGGTTGTGATCAGAGTCCTCAACTCCGTTCCTCCTCTTAGGCCCCTGACCAGTGCTCCCAGCGTGCTCCGAGGAGGGCGACAGGTTTCGTTTGGAGCGCTGCAGGAAGCGAGCCACCAGGCTGCGAGTCACCTGAAATTAAAGTAAAAAGATGAATAAAAGGGAAGAGGAAATAAGGGAACCAAACAATCTAGAAGGGGTTTGCTCATGACTAACTTTAAGGTCCCCCAGGGAACGGTGGCAGTCTTTAGGTAAGCGCAGTGGTGAGGTGGGGGGCGCTTTAGAGGGAACCTGCCCCCCCGTGGCTGCTGATTTCACGCCGCCCTTCCTTGGCAGAGCAGCAGCGGGAGGCAAGGAGGTGCGGGGCAACAGACACCCATCAAAGGAAGGACCTATGAGAGACGGAGTCAGAGAGGAGACAGATTTCACTTCCTCATTCAACTCTAACAACATTACATTGGTTTTGGGGTTAGAGGAGTAACATAAAACCAGATGAAGACTATCAGGAGTCATTTTGCACATTGACTCATCCTTATCCCAATCCAGAAGATCAAATTTAAAATCTGGGAGAGCCAAAGGCCAAATTATAATACGGGGTAGATAAAATCCAGCGTTCTGATTGGTTGAGATTGAGTCACTGGGTGTGCATTTTTCAGCGATAATGTACAGTACCTGTTCACATTGACCCGAGCGTTCCATATCACTGCGCACTCAAAGTACCAGGCTTGATTTTGCGCGACCGTATCAGTTTCGGGCAATGGGAGCTTACGCAATTCAGGTGGACATCATGAGGGATGTGAATGAATGAGATGGTGAGACCCACTGCTGTTTACATGCACGTTTGTGCTAGAAGGCAGCTATTTACTTAAGTTTAAAGGCCTGTAGATGCAAGTTGTTACCTGTGTCTATAGATACTTTGCTGCCTCCAGAGCCAAAGTCAACTGGAGAGGAGCAGAAAGAAGTCATGGACATTGAAGCGGTAACGTTGGAGATGTTCACCGTTCTGCCTCTGACTTACCTGTGTCCGCCGAGACGCCGAGGCCTCCTGGCTCACTGTGTGACCTCACAAGACGCAGGATTCTCACACTCCCTCCGTCCTTCTCAGTCATTCCGGCACTGTGTCGAAGGTACAACGGTTGGCCCGGGAGGGGTGGCCCGTTACCCGGACCGCCGCTCTGCTCGCTGGCGGGTGAGGGGGATAAAATAGGCGTAGCGGAAGGGGTCGGGGTAGCTCCATGGCGCAGAAAGGTTGAGGGGAAAACTCGAAACTCAGGGATTGAGGATCGCTGTGGAGAAGTGGATTTCGCTATAGCTTCCAGCTGAGAACAGCTGCTGGCCAGCACGGCCTGTCGATGCAAAACTGGAGACCTGCGGGACACAACGAAACGGTCAACCGTGGAGCTCTCACATCGATGAGCCGCGTCCGTATGCGTGTGTATGTCCTCACCTGTATGTGATGGTCGCCGTGCTGGGTGAAGAGCAGGAGTTGGATCGCTCTCCCCTGAGGAAGCGCCTGGCTCTCGGCCCTCCTGCCAGGGGACTCTCCGGTGTCTGAGACAGGGGGCCACGGTAGCCGATGTACTCCCCCGCGTCTCCGTCGTCTCCCATCTCACCAACGTTCCTGTGGCCCCTCTGCCCCTGTGTCCTCAGCCCAACCTCCATCAGACAGGAATCGTCAGAGGGGGAGGAGTCATCAGGGATGTCCACAATCTCTGACATCAACAGAGATCCACTGTCCATGGACACTAATGAAGAAAGGTAATCATTTATTGTGAAGGGACACAATTTGCTCTTAGCTAACCAAATTAATCTACATATTTCAACATTTTCTTCCGGCACATTGTGAGGCTCAACATCTGCTCACCTTCTCCACTGAAGGCAGTAGAAGTTCCTCTCTCACAAGACACCTCTGTGCCGAGGGGGTCGAACACTGTGGCCTTGACAGCCAAAACAGAGAAGGATTAGCATTGTACACACACAATACACAGATACCTTCACAAACACACCCACCTGGCTTGCAGCTCTTTGTCCCATCACAGCTTCATAGGGAGGGGGGCAGTCAGTGGGGTAGAGCGGAACGGGGCTCTCCATGGAGCCATTATAGGTGATGCTGGACGTTAACACAAAAAAAACATGAAACTGTACTGACATACGGCACACGTGTGACGAATATTGATAATGCTTTTCATGTGTGGTACCTCTGAGCATCTGTTTCAGAGCTGCACGTGTACTCAGGAGGGTAGTAGGGGGGCGGAGGGATAGGTGGGACAAACTCCTCAAAGTCCATGATGTTGGTCAGGAAGGCATCCTGAGGAGTGGTGCATTCTGGGTTGACTGAACGAGAGCGATGTGGAGCCAGCTAGGCCGGGAAATGGGAAACACACGGATATCATACAACTGATAAAGGCAAGAGGTACAAAGGTATCAACGTCCCCAAATATGCACAAGTACAGTTTCTTGCAGAGTACTTGAGATTTGTAGATCACAATCTGTAAAACAATTTGGTAAATGTAAAATGTGTCTTTACTCACCAGGTGCACAAGGTCCAGAGAGAAGATGTGGATACTGCAGGTCACAGTGGACAGAGTGCAGATGATGGTGGAGAGAATGCTGAGACCACATGCACTGAACAGAAGGTCCTTTGGAGAAATAAAAAAATCAATATCAATATCTTGCCAACCCAAGGGCATTTTATCAGTGGAAATATGTCATATTTACAGTATGTGATAGGTTCACCATTTTTTAAGCTTTAGTTTTCCCTGGACAGTGTCTCTCTGTCAAGGATAGTAGGGAAAGGATAGAAATTTGCACTAAAAAACACAAACATTTGTGACAAACCCTCGATTTGTCCGACTGAATGCTGCATCCTCTCATTGCTGTCTTTTGAATACATTTTTGTTCAAAACAAAAAGTGTTTTACTTTGTCCTCCATTGGTTACATCTTACATTATTGGCCAGTGAACATGGGGGATGTTAACAGCAAGGGAAAAACGGTTTCAATGTTACTTTGAGCCCATGGCCACTATTTTAAGACAGACTTAAAAAATGTTGAACCTAGCCTTAAATGGTTAACGTGGGCGTTAAAATCTCCAATAGAGAGAGTTATCCTACCCACCTTTAGCTGGTGTCTGACTGAGTGACAGTCAGCATTCAGGTAGAGGACCAGGGTGTCCTCCTCTGTGATGGAGCAGGAGTGAGGAGGCGCACAACACACACACAGACCATTCTCCACCTACACACAGAGCATTGGTATGAAGCTTCAAGAACTCTAAAAACATCTTCAAAACTATTCCTGACACATTCTCTGAAGCACGGCCTCAGCGTGAGACTGCAGAACACGGCGCTCGCATAATGCAGCTTACCTGGCAAGTGAGCATAGACTTGACCATCTGTGCATTCTGACAGGAGAGCATTGAGCCGGCCAGGCTGAGGATCACACACACTGCGGACAGCAGCATGAACAGGGACACCTGCGGGGAAACACGGAGCCAAGTTTCTCTTTGGAGGGAGCTCAAAAACGTCTTCTACCCTCCAAAGACAACGCCAGGAGATCTCACTGATGCACAAACCAGGACTGGTTTTATAGGCGGATTCGCTCAGGATTACTTGGTTTGTTACTGTATCAATACGTGAATACACAAAATATAAGCACTGGAGGAAAAAATAGTCTGCAAGAGCTACCTTAAGGGTCTTAATGGACGAAAAGTACTTCAAATTTGACAATGTCATTCTGCTGATGAGGATCATGTGATATGTTTGAACACCAGGACGGCTTCTAAAGTGACCTTTTTACTCTTTATACACTATACTAGTGGTGCATATTCATTGTAATCATCATTAGTAATCAAGCATTGCGGCATGACACCTAGCGAGGAGACTTAAATACTATTTTTATCAGATTCAAATATTCATACCACCAGCGTCAGAGGTCTCCTCCATGAGATTATCCCAACTATCCCTGATGCTACCACCTGCAGACAGACAGCACACACATCAGAAAACACACCCTCCAAGATCTCTGATGTCTTATTCTTAATACGGTGGGGTTTTGCAGTCACATTTACACTTACAAAGAAGCCGGCCCAGAATGGACAGGACTGCCTGACGCGGGCAGAGGAGGTGAAGGCCATGCTGGTGAAAGAGAAGGCCAGGACCATGGCCCCCAGGCCCAGGTGGCACAGGCCGAGGTACAGGAGCAGCCGTGCCCCGCCGGGCCCCCGGCCCGACATGCCCCTGCGGCTGTCCGACCAGCCGCGAGACCCCGAGGCCGAAGCCACGCTGCTGGAGTCTGACGGCGAAGGCATGCCAGGCTCGTTGGCATGCGTGTGTGTGTGTGTGTGTGTGTGGAGGAGGTGACCGGGCGAGGTTTCAAGCTTATTCTGGGTTCATAAAACAAAGTTTCAATTTGTGTGGGCCGAAGTGCAAGCAAGTAGAAGAGGGAGAGACATAAATGCCGGTTTCCAGAGCTTGACTCCCAATTATGCACCAAGCTCGCCACTGGCAGGTGTCATAGGTTCTGTCCAACGCCCCATGGTGCGCACTGTGGTCCAGTGAGTGGGTCCAAGAACCTTGTCAGCAGAAAGTTGAGAAATTGAGCAGCGGCTACACACTCGCAGCCACCGTACTCACCTCATTTTAGGTTGCAGCCATGACAGGGTTAGCTTCAGCCAATAATAGTGTCTCTCTTCACAGCCTGCAGTTCACAGGCCACTACCAGTGACACAGGGGCCTAAAATCCCACCTCTCCCTCCTCCCGCCGGTGGCATTGCAGTAACTGGAGACCCGGAACAGGCCTCACATTGAAAGCATCCCACACAGAAAAGCAGCTGATTCCCGATCGTTAACCCCCCTCCTCCCTTCAGCAGATCCGACGCTAACGAGTCGGTCCGTGTGTCCAATCAGGAAGAGCAGCGTCCGAACATGTGCGCGCCACCTTTCCGCGACCTTACGTCGCGGTCCTCGTCCTACAAAGGATAAGAAAAAAAAAAGGTGGCGTGGAGATCGCAGCCCAGAGATCACCGGTTCGTCACCTCGACGTGAACAGGAAATACATCTACTCCACGGCTTCCTCAAATCGCACCAAAAACAGAAACCGGGCAAAACGATTATTTCCTCGCAGGTTTCGATCTTCCACAACTCCAAATTTTTTCTTTTTTTCTTGCGGTGGTCTACACCCGCACCTAGATCACCCTTCCCCACTCCTCCTCCACCTCTTTCGTCCCTGCAGTCACGCGGGCATCCCGTTCAGCCCGTGTGTTTGTATCCCGGACGTTCCCCTCACTGCCTCCCACCGTACGTCCCACGAGCACAACAGCATAGCGCGCATCCTCGAAATGTCCGCGACAACGTCTTTAAATCCATCCGGGGTGAATTGGGATTCTTCTTCTTCTTCTTCTTCTTCTTCTTCTTAAATGGCCCCTCCCCCCGCGGCCCGCGTCTCCTCCTCTGCTCGTCGCTTCAGCTCCGGCACCGAGGAAGAATTATATATCGTGTTTGCAAACCCAAACCGTGCCTTGCGTGATGACAAAGCACGCACGACGTGCATGCAGCTCGGAGATGCGGCAGAGCGCGCGCACACCGTCTGTGACACCTCCGTGGTGCTGATGCTGTGAAGGAGGGGCGGTTGCATAGCAACAGGCTCCAGCTTGTCCAGCAGCAGTGGGGTCCTACGGAGAGAAGGGGTGGGGCATATAGGTGCCTGGTCTAATTTAGGGCCTATTAACCAACACGGTTTGTCAACATATTCCTTTTGGTGTCCTTGAGACATAAAGGCACCTTCATCGTCTCCTTGAATTTTTCACTTCCTGAGGTGTTTTTCCTTATTTAAGTAAAAAGGGATGAATTGTACATTTGGAATCAATAAAATGTAATTGCCAACAATTGTTTCACACACACACACAAACTAATTGTTTGGCATTTTTATTTAGCAAATGAACAGGTCGACATATAAAATCTTGTGGAATTTCTGAAAAGACACAGAATTTGAAAGGAATGCACAGAAAACAGATGCAGAAAATAAAGTCCGTCCGGATCAGAGCAAAATCTCTAATAAGTTTGAATGATCTAAAACGTGATAAGAAAGAGACAAACCAGGCACGTCAGATTAAAGGCACAACCCACTAAATCCATTCAAAGCGAGCACTGCTGCGTCACTCACCTCCGGTCACTTTTATGCATCATTCTTTCATCTCTCCACTCATCTTCTCATATTGTACTTATCTCTGTTCCTCTTGTTCACATTCTCAACCCATTCATCTGTTAAAACGAAGCTTGTTTACCACCAGTGTTTGCTTCAGATTCAACTTTGTGCTCTCCTCAACTTCTTTATTGCAATGAGCTTTTTTAACTTCTCATGTAAACCCTAAAATGAACAAACTCATGAATGGCATCCGTTGCCGTAGATTCTGTTGAGTGAATTAACTAACTTTTGCAGAATTTAAGTATTTCAGCAATCCTGAAAGGATGAGCACAATACAAACAAGAAATCGCTGCAATATATCTAGGATTCACTAAACCCTTTTGTTCTGCAAGAACCGGATGTCAACTTGTCTGAGCTTTTGATGTAATGTTACACAAATTGTTGACTTTCCAATAGTCTGTTTACGCAAGCAAAAGCGAACGGTTAACCAAAGATGTGCTGTTGAAGGGATTCAAATGTGGTGTTAAGCCATCAAATAAAAGAATGGAAATAATAATGTAGAGCACGGTGAGAGGAATGCGGTCTCAGTTATTTGATCACAATAACAACATTGTCACTGTGGAAGAGGCAGGGGGCTCAAAGTAGGAATACGGGAGGGGAGGCGATGGGGGGGGGGGGTGCAAAGTACACTTAAGGGGAAATAAAACCAGTTTTGGTATAAAAACATAGTTGTAACACCTGGATGATGCCCACCAGATGGCGACAGAAAACGTGCTGTACTGAAGATCTCCGCTGGAATAGTGACTCGCTCTTGAACCGTCAGGGTTCCCCGTTACGTGTGCTGGCCGGTGAACATCTAGAGAAGGACGCATTTGGAGGATTTCTTCTCTGTACTGCTTGTGATTTTCACCTCTCGCCCTGTGGGCCCCTGTCAGGTACGGAAAAGCAGACAAAGACGGTAAATTAGAAAGACACTTGATATAACATTAAAACTGATACTTAACTTATTCAGGGGAAGAACAAATAATTCAATCTGATAGGATTCTTTATAACTCACTGGTTTCTTGCTGGATTTCTGAAGTATGTCGCTTGCCAAAGACAGAAAAGACTTAAGAAAAAAAAAAAGAAGTTAAATCTGCATCATTAAAAACACCATAACACAACTTACTCATAAGCTAGTCGTGAAGGTGGTGTTGTTATGTTCCGGCTCACCTCCTCCACGTTGATGCTGGACTTTGCGCTGGTCTCAAAGAATCTGATGCCGTGATCTTTTGCCAACTGTCAACAACGGATAAAGAGCAGATTAGAGAAGGTGAGGATGATTACTCAATAATTACTTCCTGTAACCGGCAGAAAAAGGGGAAAAACAAGCCTTCATTTCTGTTGCCTATTGTCTAGAAACAGCAATGAAAATAACAGTCGTGTTCCTGGTGGAGTCATCTCACCTTCTCTCCCGTCTCCCGAGAAACTTTCCTCTTTGCTTCAATGTCGCACTTATTCCCGAGTAACATTCGACTGACCCCAGCAGAGGCATTCTGCGGAGAAGGGAATGCACTTATTAGATTAGTCGGGTGCGTGTGTATAAGACGGTTTGCTTTATGAAAGGGTCACATTCAAGAAGAAGTCAAAGAGCAGGATCACAGACATCATTTACATCAGGTCTGGACTCCGCAACCAGAATGAGCCGCATGTACAGCAGCTGGTCTGAAGGGAAAACTCTAGAATTAAAGATTAACCTTTACAAGGACAACCTCAAGGAAACCATTGGAGAAACTGATTAATTAAATAAGTTATTCTCTGGGAAGCAGGGGGGGCGAGAACGTACCGGATTTGCAGTTTAGCCTAAAAGCCATGAAGCGTACAGTCTGCGCCTTTATGATGGAGCTACAACAAAGTCACCGTTCAGAGATCGTTACCAAATACATGTCACCGAACCCACTCGCGAAATTTGACTCTAAACGAGTCAGCAGCGTTTACTAATCACCGGAATGTCACATAAAAAAATAAATCACAGGAGGTCGCAACACCATAAAGCGAATCATGCAAAAAGAAGACAAAGGCTGGACTTAATCTGATCCCAGTCAAGCGGCCAATTAGTAACTCGTAGAGGATGGACAAAGGAGGGGAGACCACTCAGGAGTTGTAATAAAAATAAGCAAAACTATCAGGGAAATGAACAAAGCAGAGAGAGAGAGCTGCTGTCTGACTGCCAGTCACGAAGCCAAAGGCCTCCGAGTGGGTCGTCACGCACACACAATCAGAAATAATATATTTTGTAGATCTAGAAATTATCAGATGAATAGTATGTTCGTTTGCAGGCTCAATTTCTTCATTGGAAAAAAGTTCAAGTAATTAAGGCAAACTGACCATTGAAAAATCTAAAGTTAAGACCCTACTTGGTTGTTGCAGTGAGTTGTGATTTAAAAAACAATATTTTCCTCTGATAACCAGTTTTTTCTTTGCCAGGAAACACTCTCACTTCTGTGATGCTCTTCATCCAGTTCTGAATGTTTTCGAAGGACTTCTCGTCTGTGATGTCGTACACCAGGATAATGCCCTGACACAGAGATACAGAGGGAGGATTGAATGAGTCGCTGAAAAAAGAAAGGTACAGAGCCAGCACAAAGGGACGGTGATGTCAGCCGTGATTATCCAGTCTGCTGGTTCCGCAGGCGTCCCGTGCTCACCATGGCTCCTCTGTAGTAGGCTGTCGTGATGGTCTTGAACCTCTCTTGTCCGGCTGTGTCCCTGCACACAAAGCACGAGTGCAAGTAAGAAAAATGTGCACTAATCCATGCACATCGTGCAAGAGATTTCAAATAAAAACCGTCGAAGATAGTTGAAGGGTGCAGGACGACCTGCATTTTGTGCCGCCATATAGCGAGCTGAATTGATGTTGCCGTAGCGACACACTGGCACGACTCATGTGTAATGGATGTTGAACCTTAAAACCTGCCACAATGTCCCAATTTGCAGAAGAGGAGGGAGCTTCCTCTTTCCTCCAAGGAAAATGAGTCAGAGAAAAAGCGACGAACTGTCATTTCTTACCAGACTTGTAGTTTCACTTTCTTTCCCTCCACTTCAATGGTTTTTACTTTAAAGTCGATGCCTAAAAAGAGAAGAGAGGAGAATGAATGGACAGAGAGTTGCATGCATACCCCAAGCACGCGCACACACACACACAAATATGACAGCATATATAGGTCAGCCTCACAGCAGCGTAGACTAATTTATGGTGATTTTGACCCCTCACTGCCCTCCCGTCCACAAACAGACCTCTGGAAAGACGTACAGGCCAGCACGACACGCTGAAGTATGTGTGCTATGTCTTTGTTTCCCCTGCAGGACGGACGAGCTGACAGGCGGACAGACAGTGAGGGGAAGAGGACATGGTTGTCCTGTGAAAAAATAAAAAGTGCTTTCCAGAAGGCCAACCATTCTTCTGGGAACATGATGGTGAAGGAGATAGGAATGAGGGGTGGGTGGAACCTCTGAGGGAAGGAATGAGATCAGAGCGAGAGATCAGGGGAAAAGACTGCATACACATTCAACAGGAGAGAGAAGCAAAAAGAGGAGAAAGTAAAGAGATGAGACATAATGAAAAATGAAAAGGACATGAGAGAACAGAGACTTGTTCAGACTTGAGAGCAGTCTGAGAAACCAGTTTGAACATTAATTAGGTGACAGTCCAGCATTCAGCAAACCTTTGTGTTATTTATATTGTCTGATTTATAAGTCAGAGGCCGAGCTTAAGCTGAAGCAGAATCAAACGCAACACGTACCGATGGTGGAAATGTATGTGGAGTTGAAATTGTCTTCAGCGAAACGAATGATCAGACAGGTTTTGCCCACTCCGCTGTCCCCGATGAGGAGCAGTTTGTAAAGGAAATCATACTTCTTCGCCATGGTCGCTTAGTTCTTCAAAGTTAAAGCTAATTGGGGGAAAGTTGGGATTGTCGCTTCCTGGAAGCGCTTTTCATCGACGTCTTCGAAATCTTGTTTTTTTTAAAACTCCATGTAACGAGTGGATCCTCTTTTCCTTTTTTTCCCCCTTCTTGTCACCGGTGAATTCCGATCCCCCTCTGAGGCTCCGTGCTGAGTTTAGACCGCGCCGGATAAAGAAAAACACTTCATCCAAAGTTTAACTGTCCGCTGCGGGTCGGTCTTCAACACAAAACCGCCACGAGATTCTCTTTGATTTCCCGCAAACGTCCAAATTTAACTCCATTTACACTCGCTACGCGTTTGTCTTTTTTTCGGAACCCAACCAGATTCCCCCCCCAAAAAAACCCGGTCGCAGACTACGCAGTGTGGGAGTGCTTTATGGGAGCAGCGGCTCGTGCGTGCAGCTGCTCGGCGCGACCACCAGAGGGCGCCGCGTCACCGGGAAGCGAGCCACGCACGCACCTGAGAGGGACGCGAACCGAACCGTGGCATGAAGCGGACTATTCACGTGGCATTATCGCCGGGAAGTGACAATATTAAGTTTTCACCTCTTGAGCGTTTTGTTGAAGACGTGATAACATTGTGTATGACGTTATTTTCAAATGTTAATAATGTAAATTGCTGACAACAACTGGAGACAAGGAATGACATAACACATGTGTTTTTTCATTTTATTTATTATTATTTCAGAAATGTCTTTTAGATAACTTTTTGTGATAATTGTATATGCCCCTCCTCTGCATATCTTCGAATCACAACAACAACAAATAATGTTTTTGTGAAAGCCTACTTGTCAACTAAGAATTTACTGCATATTATGCAAATGATTTAATTTGTGTCCAATTTGTATTTATGTTTTTTGTAAATATTAAATGACCACAAACATCGTACGCAGAGCAAATTTTAATGTTTACTTACTTCAAGGAGCAAAAACCAATGCAATCAACGGTTATTATACATGTATCCATGTGTTTATAAGTAAAAGTCCTCTTACTTCTTCCGGGTCGCTGTCCGTCACCTAAACGTTTCCGGTGAGTCATCAGTTCGGTTTCCGGTTCGTCATCAGTTGGACTTTCCGGTGAAGCTCTCTACACGCAGACATGCCTGTAAGTATTGCTACACATTTATTTAGTAATCAGCGGTTGTTTTAGTGTTTTGACGGAGGAAATCTAACGCGACATTAAAGTCCTAGTTGTTTCCGGTGGAATCGACCGTTTTATCGCTGAAATGTGACCGTGAAGACGGAAGAAACGAACAAAGTATCGAGAAACACGTGTGCGACAAAGCAGGCCAGAGGCACGCGTCAATGGCCACCGGTCACATGTCGTTTATTTTGTATGGTTTAAACCAGTATTTACCCTTTTTAATCTTTAATTTATAAACTGTACAATTGTCTACTTATTCCTTGAATTACACTCCATGCTTTATGTTCAGTGTGTGTATTTGTTAGTATACAGCTAAACGGCGGTGTGATTTTTTTTTCCAGCTTGCAAAGGATCTGTTACACCCGAGCCTGGAGGACGAGAAGAGGACACACAAGAAAAAACGCCTCGTTCAAAGTCCAAATTCATATTTTATGGATGTCAAATGTCCAGGTCAGTTCATTTACGTGGCAACCTGACCAAACCCTCACGGATAAGACCGAAGACAGAAATGTGTGTGGAAAGTACACAAGTACTGTACCTAACTATACCTTAAATTGACTAGAATATTAATTTTATTACATTTCCCACATTATAAACGTGAATCATATTTAAACAATACAAATGAACCTGACTCAATTTAGGATTTGTAACCTATTTGTTATGATTCAGCATGGATTGAGTTATATCTCCCACATTAATTTTATTAAAACATTTGCCTTTATGTGTTGCCCTTTCATTGTTCCCTTAGTGATCGGGGTGTCAAATAAGGCATACAATGACACTTGTGGCTGTTTGGTAAAATTAGTTTCACGTGACTTCTTTTCATTAACAGCTGCAAGGACATTTGAGTAACCCGAGAGTTGATTTGATTCAGTCGGGCTTGTGTCGTCCCATCCAATGATTTGTACCGTCTGTTTCAGGCTGCTACAAGATCACCACAGTGTTCAGTCACGCTCAGACGGTCGTGCTGTGTGTCGGCTGCTCCACCGTCCTCTGTCAGCCTACGGGGGGGAAAGCTCGCCTCACGGAAGGTAACCTACGTGCACAGCGAAGAACGTGTCCACCTGTTTGTGCTACTTTACACGTAGACCTCTACATCCACGTAAAAGCATTCAGAAATGCACAGATACATTGTGTAGATATCAATTATTTTTGTTAATGTGTAATAAGCATTTCCTGATGGTTCATTGAACAAGTGGGTTGCGAGTCAACAGACATGTACAATAAACTCCTGTTGTATACTTAGTGCACCTCTGGCCGACAACTCTATTTGCCTTTGTGTTGCCCTTTCATTGCGTTCTCCATGAACAGGGTGTCGACTAAGGCATACAGTGATTCTTGTGGTGGTGACAGAAATTCATCAACCTGTATTGATGAATTTGTAAACTGCAAGCACAAGGCCTTTTCAATCAGGCACTTATGAAAACTTTTCAGCAAGTGCAACAAGAAATACTCGTTTTCTGATAAAAGATGGTTCAGAATTCCTTCACCATTCAGAGTACACTGAAAATATGATAACGTTTAAAGTCAAGGTTTGTCTTTACCTGCTCAATTCCTAGCTCTGTTGCCGTGGTAACTAAACCCTTCTCCGGGCACTCTGTGTCTTACAAGGTGTGATGTTTTTGGAGGTCTTTGAAAAGGCAAATAGCACGAGGGGTTTAGTGCTGTTCTCTGTAATATCCAAGTTAAGATATTTACTATCCTGATTATTCGAGTTATCACTAATGTGACAAGTCTTTTAAAAATGTTTCTCCTCAGGATGTTCGTTCAGGAGGAAACAGCACTAGTTTGACCACACGTGGTTGGACGCAGTTGTGGCTGGACGGAGCTCGGGGTCATGAAGAATAACACTGCCAGGGAGACGATGCTTCTACGAGGATAGGAGGGCGGAAATACCAATCATGTAATATTAGAAGTCTCTTTTGAATATGCACAGATAAAGGCTTAGCATTTTTGAGACTCCTCATATACAATTGTGCACCCCTCTTAAACCCCCCTTGTTGTTTTGTGGTAAAATGTCTTTGTGCATCCAAGGAGTCCTTATACGTCAGTACCCTCAAAATGTGCTGATACAGATCCAGGTAGCTCAGGACTGAGCGATTTGCTTCACATGACCATGATAACGTCCGAATCGTAACAGAAAGTTGGGTGTACACTGAGCTGTGGCTTAGTACACATTGTGTACCTTATTTGAAACGGTACACCACGATGTGGCGTTGGTCCGGGGCCGCTGTCACACCAGTTCGGGATTTTGATTCAGGGAAAGTCATTGCTGGTTCTGATTCTAATGGTTGTTAAACTCTGAACTATAACAGTAATTATAAATGATTATTGTTCATTTTGGGTCCTTATCAGAATTCTAGATTGAACATTAATAAAGCAGATGGTGTGAACGATCACTTGGTAATGGGGACACTTTTCTTACGTCCTGATTGTACACTGCTTACAAATAAAATTATATGGATATTATTTCACCTGTCTCCTGGTTAATGAGTGACTTGTACATGTAAAATACAGTCCCTTTAAGACTACTCTTAAAATGGGTAATTAATCCATTTATCTGTAATTTGTGAGGAGGGCTCAGACAGTGTTAAGGATGCAAAAGTTAAAGTAGATCACCAAACTGGGCAGAATTAATTAACATCGATGTTCTATTTTACGTCATTCCATTGTCAGGTACTTTAGACTTTAAACACTAAGTTTCATTGAAGAGTTTCACAGGGCGAACTGTCTTTTTGTCACGGCTTGTCTTACACACCTTGAGAGCAAGGCCATGGAGCTCTACCCCGCGGGGGGGGGGTGAGATACGGAGAGGTGGCAACAAGGTGGCTAAGGCAGAATTTAGAGGACTCCTGACAGTGCACTCAACATCTGTACACACCTGCAGGAAAAGAGAAATCCAATAAGTAAAGTAAGTACTTCATTACAATGAAATCTTACACAGCTATGGATTATGGTTGGGATGCTATTAGCACTGGTTTTGTAAGTCGTCAGTAGGGGGCGCTGCAGTGCAATGTCAAAGTGCCTCACTCATTAGTCGTCCTCTTTAATAAGGTATAAGAAGGCAATAAACACATTAAGAGCATTAGGAAGACGTACAATGCACATGGGTGAGATTGCTGGTTAATGTTGCTTTATTCAGGACCTTACACACTGGTTCGGTGTCTGAAGAATGTAACGCAATCAACCCTGTCGCATCTGTCCCAAGATGCTTCAGGGCTGCCCTGAGACACCTGATTATAAACTATTTTGCTCAGACCAGCAATTTGGTGTGCTGTATGCTCTCCTGTTTGTGTGGGACTGAAGTACGGTGCATTTCCCTATCTGACCTCCGACAGGCAGATAGCAGGAAGGACAGGTAGGGGAGTGTGGTCACCGAGGGAGGTGTCAGTAGGGTCTACACTGGCAATGTTTAACTCTCGAGGTGGCTGTCAACATGTAAAGTCGTCCGCGGCAGGTGGTGTCTGAGTGGGAGGATCGATAGCCACGGGTTGTAAAATCAGTCTGAGACGCGGCCAGATGAGTTTTTACTGTATTGATCTGAGCAGTTTGCATTCTTATCCCAGCTTTCATTGTGGCAGAGCCAATGTTGTAGGAAGAAAAGGTAATATGAAAGAGGATTGAGGAGAAATACAGAAAGAAAAATAACCACAAGGCTGTATGTGTAGGTGAAACAAACCCTTTCACCGAGAGAAAGACCGACGACTTTCCCTTCTAATGCTGCATGGGGATGAAAATCCACGATTCCGTGAATGGGAGATCTACATCAAGCATGCGCATACACCATTTGTTTGTTTGGGTTTGACAGCGCCATTACACGTTATTTGCACAATTAACTGACCTGAACACTGATGAGCGGGGTCTCACTGACCCCACGTCGCCATGGCAACGACCTCCGGCAGAGCAGAGCCAGTTTATGGGCCACTCGTCTGAATCCGCAGGAGGTCAACACAGGCGAGCCGAGTCCTGTCACACACTGACAGAGTGCGAGGATTAGGGCAGATGGCCTCAACACAGCGGCTATTCAAACCGGGTAAAACGTATCTTTCGTTGCAAGAATCTTTCACATCTTTCAGGAAAAACGCTTTTGTTCTTCCTTTTTTTTCTGATCTAAAGAGAGTCCTCGTGTTATTAATCTGTTGCCCATATGTGCCATTCACAAATACACGTATACACACAGACACACGTACACATGGAAGCCATTGGTATCCCATTTGAAGATTAAAATGATTGATTTAAAACACAATTAAGGCAGAAATGTAGGTAGTAACTAAAGGTAAAACACCACTTGCAGCCAATCGCAGCTGAATTGATTGTTGTGTTGGTAATGACTGTAATGTCTCTCTTCAAGGTGGTAGCAAAGGTTTAGGGTGGGTCTGCTTTGCTGTGAATCTTTGGGCCTTGGGCTCTACATCAAGAAAGTTGATAAATTAGTAAAGAAATGCTTAAATACACTCACAGACATCTGTGCACTGTTACACACCAGCAGTGCAGGAGTGAGGGTCACCGTGATGGATGCTGTCCCCGAATGGCCGCGAGTATTAAAAGCCCGGAGACCTGGAAAAAACAATCAGTCATGTCAGTTCGTCATAGCTGGAAATTAATCATCCCTGTGCCTGTGATAATTTCCTGCTTTAATTATTCTGACCATGTAGCTTAAATAGTCTGCTTGCTGTGTGTGTGTGTGTGTGTGTGTGTGTGCGAACAACTCGGGAGATGAAAAAGAATCTGAGGAGCAGTAACTATGTCTCTACATCCATTTCACGCGATACTAAGTAGATGAGAGAGGAGCAGGCTACGTTTGGTAAGAGTACCAAAAATATTTGTTCAGATCCTTCAGCAAAGCAGTGAATAACGTGAAAGAGGCAAAACAATTTGAGGGAGCAAAACAGTCAGTGGCAGACAGCAAATGTCAACACAGGCTGTTACGACCTACCGAGAATGTTTGAGAACACTTCTCTGTGCTGGCTGAACGCAGCCTACTCATAACGGATGGAACCGACAATGGGTTAGGACGGTCCTCAATAGTTTGCAAGGGAGACTCGGAAACTGCAAACACATGAGCACCAGCCAGATGCTGCTCAGTGGTTTTGATTAGCCAAGTTGTAGCTGTGTGTCTTTATTTCCCCCGTCAGAACAGCTATGCAGTGAATCTGTGTATGGCTATACATATTTCCAGCAATAGTTTACATCAAATGTAGTTTTTAGGTCAAAAATTAATTGACATTGTACTTACCTAGTATGACAATAATAAATCAGACTACTTATATTTTCTTATGTTTTACACAGCTGTTACAAAAGGTCCACCTAGGTCCTATTTGTCCATCCCTGCATTGATTCTACTCTTTCACTGTCTGTAATCATTCATTCTTACTCCGGGTCACAGCAAGCCAGGATCGATCCATAATGCATTTTGTGGAAGACTGGGAACACACAAACAACAGCAGCCACATTAAATTCATTACATTAGACTCATGTGAAGTATCCAATCCGGGAAAATAAGGGACATCATTCGAAATGTCTTTGATGGCCTGTAGACTTAAACGTTAGACAGTAAAGGGCTCCTGAATGACTCGTCACACAAAGCCCAGAACAATTGGTCTGCGGTTTTGGTTGGCACTTCAGTGTAGTATGAATTGAAAAAGAAAAAGGAAATACTTCGGGTTTTCAATTGCATCATGACCCTCAACATCAAAATTAACTTGGATGCCCAATTTGGAAAACACCCAGCTCACTGCTGTTGGAAACAACCAATCAACAGCTTTCTTCTAACC
The DNA here is from genome assembly GCF_964276395.1 of Gasterosteus aculeatus. Lineage (NCBI taxonomy): Eukaryota > Metazoa > Chordata > Actinopteri > Perciformes > Gasterosteidae > Gasterosteus > Gasterosteus aculeatus. The sequence goes on along the minus strand of NC_135707.1, from coordinate 7,161,002 downwards.
CATTAAAAATAAAGAGTCTGTGTGAAGGATAAGCTGATTGCCAATCAACGGTTTCACAAACGCATTCATGTGTGTTTTTATGACTCGACTTGCTCGGCATCCTTTCCAGTCAGTGTAAGGAAAATCCCCTCTGATTCAGACACAGACGATCGCTATGGAAACCGACATCACTTCTCAGTAACTGGGCAGGGATGGAAGGAGGCAGAGACAGGGAGGCGTGTTAAAGCAGTTCAAATGAATGAGAAATTCTAATGTAATCCCCCTGTGCCTGTGTGTGCGAGTGTGCACGCGCGTGTGTGTGTGTGTGTGTGTGTGTGTGTGTGTGTGCGAGTCTCAGCGTCCGTCTAAGAGTGCAAACGTGTGATAAGCAGAAGAAGGTGCGGCTCTAGCAGCATGGAGAGTAGACAGAAAAAAGAAGAGTAAATAAAATGTAATGAAGACACTTGCAGTGCTTTAGGATTCTGAAACTGGAGGCAGGAGGAGGAAGATGGAGGACACAGACGAAGAGGTTGGGGACTTACAGCTCACTTTCAGCGTCTTCCCCTCCGACGTTTAAGGGCCTGAAGTCGTGCTGCTGTCAAGAGATGACTGTAGAGTATGGTAGCAATGTTTAAAATGTCTAATTGCATTTGAATCCCTTACGAGGGTCTGACTTGGCCGCTGAGAGCCAGATGAGGAAGCACTGCTGGCACGCCGCTGAGCCTACACTCTAATTGGCTGACTCTCTCAACCTCCGGCCCTCTCTTTACATCGGTCGGCAAAAGCCTCAGACCCAGATACCCAGGGAGAAAAGAGCGAGAGAAAAAAAGTCAGAGACCGAAGAAAAAGCTTAAATGTATGAGTGGCACTGGTTACCGGCTGAAGATGAAGGACGTAGAGGAGTTATGTCAGTGCAAAATGAAACATTTTGAAAAATACATCAATTAACAACCTCTGCTCTGTTACTCCTTTTCTCCTAAACGTGCACAGGCACGGCTCTGGCGCGTGATGGAGGCCAGTGTTGCCATGGAGCTGGTATTGCCCGTTTCAGGGGGTTCCCTGGACCCACAACTCCTACCTGCACGGTAATGTGAACCATGACCAAGGTTTACAAACAGGTTACACATATTAGGAAGACAGTTGATGTTGACAACAAATAAAACAAATCCTTCCGCAGGATGTAAAAAAACCCAATGAATTTACCTCATTGTTCGTGGTTACTAGTACATGGGGGAAAATATGAAAAGGACTTTACAAGCTTGGTTCGCCTTGAGGAATTATAATCCCCTTTCATTAAACTGTCTGGCTGGAAATATTAAATGTCGGCTGCCCTACTGCGCGCTGCTGGCTAACCTTCTTACGGCATAAAAACTACATAAAACATTTATTGATTTAAAAAAATGAAACTCTGGTTCCCAGGAAGCTGATAGCCCACTAAAGTCTGGTAGACATTTAGGAGCCTGTATGATGATCTGTTACACCAACAAACACCAACAACATATTTTATAAATCACTTCCATGATTGAGTGTAAGTGTTAGAGGACCCACTTACCCTGTCTAGTCTCTAATGGCCTGAACAGAACAGCAGAATGCTTATTGCTACAGAACGCCTAAAGCAATCCCCAGCAGCTCTATGTACATAAAGTGTTTGTGAAGCCAAGGCTGGCATGGCAAAATTAAGAATAGAATTAGCACTTACTCTTGAATAAGGTTGTATAAATCGCTCTGTCAGTGACAGGCTGCTTCACGTGTCAAGGAAAGATGCCGCAGGTGCTTCCTTTCAACTCCCGCCAACACTTTACAATCAACACTGCTTCCAGCAGATTGCACACAACAAAACTGACAAGTCCTTCGTGAGCAGTTTGAATTAAACTGTCCAATGGCTGTACTTTCTATTGGCATTATTTACTTGTTTTATTTTTTTTATCAATTGTTACTTGTTCAAAATATATAAAGATCAAGACATTGTAACAAAATGGTTGTCAAAGTCGTCACACAAATTATAGGGATGGAATTATGTTCTTTCCTTTCTTAAAGGTCGGTGTTTCTTATGGTAGTAGAGCTAAGAAAGGAAGCATTGAAGCACCATTCCTTCATCATCATTGCATGAGTTGCCACCACTTGCGGGTCATTTGACTCCTCATCAAAAGAGACTGCAGCCATGGACTCACATAGTCAGAAAAGATACAGGGGCTATGGGGATGGAGAACAAAGAAAAGGCAGGTGTAACTATTTTTTTTTTATTGTGTGTGCATGCACTCACAGAGCCAGTGTGCAGTGCATCCTCGAATCTGAATGTCTAGAGCAGCTTCTTTCCTCTTTTTATTTCTTCTTTCATCATCACAGGAACATCCCTGGCACTCCGGCTAGCTCACAATGCTGATTCCCCATTTCCAGCCGAATATACTTTTAAGGAAACCTAAAAAACACCTAGCAAAATACAATCTTTCTGAATGTGATAGACTGTAATCACAGATTCATGCATGCATGCATGTACAGACCTGTATGTGTTGGTAGATCTGCCCCTCTGGTTGCCAGGGAAACACCAGGTTATTATCACAATGGGTGGTTCATAGCTCTCCGCTTCCTGGTGAACTGTGACTGGGTCATCGTAAGGTTTTCACTTTTCTAAAAAGGGAGGGAGAACACAAAACTGCATCTTTAGGTATGTGCTTGCTCCTGTGTTGTGTGTGTGCTGTCACCTGCAAAAATGTTTAAGAGCTACATCTCCTCCCAAAGCTGTTTTGTTGGTAGGAGCATCCAGCACACCACTCATCTCTACCGTCAGCACAAAGACGAGTTGGAGATAAGTGATCCTGTTGCGATGGGAACGGTCTCCCACTGACAGAATCTGGTGACATTTGTACCGTCTGTTATAATTAAATTATAGTTGACTGGTTTAGCACTTTCTCCTGTTCCATTGGTAAAGCTGCATGCACTCAAATGCATTGGAAATACATTTGAGGTTTGGTCCTTGTTACACTGAGGCCGTGGAAAAAGAACGAGAGGGAAAGACACCGTTGTGTGCATGTAAAGGCCTGTACATGTGCTGTGCATTTTGTTAGAAATTACATGGTCAATACTGTCTTCAGGGAATATTGATTTTGTCAAAAGATAGTGATTATTTTTCATTGCATTAGCACCATAGAGCGCACATTAGTCCTATTCAAATCCATTTGGGATTTCTGAATAAACAGCAGTGTTAATAGTAAGTATTGTGTGTTGTAATAAATTGCTTGAAATGGCATGAATGTGCACTATTGTGCCACTATTTGTAACTCTACTAATGCATCTTGTTTACCTTTATTTAAATGTGTTGTTTCAGGTGTACGCTGTGGCCATCTACTGCTTTGGCTTTTTAAAATGTATGACAAAATGTTCTTGCAGTCATATTCTTCTGGCAACATTTGGCTGGAATATGAGGAAAAAAAGCTATCCCAATTTCCATTTTCTCTGTGTCCTTTGCAATCCTCTGCTCAGCAATCCAGAAAGACTAATTGGCTTTCCTGCAAATGAAGGACTGAGTGACAGGTAGAGAGGGAAGAGATAAGCACTGACGAGTCTTTAAAAATGTGGGCTACATAACCCTTAACTTAAAATTACAGAACACAATCATGAAAATGCACATAGCAGGGGAGATAATGAACGTCAAGGGAGCTAACAGAGCATCAGCCAGTAAATAACCCAGATAACAAGCTCATCACATCTGGATGTGTGCCGTTCCCTGGGCAGAGCACTGCCTCATACTGCCTAGCTTTCACAACCCTCCTACAGTTTTAATTTCACCCCGGGCTAAACATACAACACAACGCCTGTTTTTTAAAGTACATTTAAATATTTACTACACCACAGGAACAGCTGATGCATGAGGCATTATGTTTTCAAGTTGTGTGTCCATAATGTTCGTGTAAGACTGTTAATTAATTACATTTTGGTGGTCAAAGGTCAAGAATCCCGTGACCCGTGATATTATTTTTTCATTTGGCACAAACATCCACTTGGTGGAATTAGAATTAATACTTCTTTTAGTTTCGCTCATATTACTTGATTTTTGAACATTATGTGAAAAAAAACATAAAGCAAACGTACTGACCAGCCAAATGTCCCATGCTATTATAATGTGGATTCCTGGGGCACAGAGCCCAAGCATAAGACTGATAACACTCACGCAAAGACAAAAATATTTGTGCAAATGCTCAATTCATCAATGTTGACTCACAGAATTGCAATTCTCAATGTGTTGTTGGCCTATTAATGTTCACTCAACAGACTCAGCTTTACTGTAACAGACCTGAATTTAGCATTAGCTAGTTACGTCTAGCTAACGTTAGCTTTAATTATTTATCGTGTTCTCCATCCCAGGTGGGAAATAGTATACCTAGCTAGCTCAAAAATCCAACAACTAACAATTTGACTCCCAAAGATAAAAAATAAATAAATTTAAAAAAACAGCCAATTTTGGAAAGCTAGCAACCTTTATACTTGAGCTAACTTTTCGACCGTTACCTGGTTGTCAGTCCTCGGGGTTTCCTCGAAATATTGCAATGGGATGAGCGACGGAAAATTAGTCTACAGATGAATAAAACTAACTCATTGCGTGAATTAGTATTAAGATGTCTTATATTTTTGTAAAGCATCACACTAGCCAGCTCATCGTAACAAAAAAACACTCCAAACAAAAATGAAAAACGTGGAAGCTGTGATGTTATAGATATATACTTTATTAGTTCTCTGATAAAATAAAAATTACAAAATAATTTCAACCTCAAACAGCACTTTCATTGTTTAAAATTCTTTGATGTATCGTTAATACATAGATCATAATTTTCGTGACAAATGAGAAGAATACTATCGTTTTGTAATCGTAAATATCAGCTATAACTGCGCTTAATCATATTGGTAGAAAAGACTAAGCAATACAAAGCTAGATTTCGTTAATAGCATACTATACAATATTCCAAGCGTATGTAATTCAGTATTCCGGCCACAGCATGTCGCTATAAGACAGTTATCGTTAGTGTCTCCGATGGGTAGGCTTGTCTCTTTCCCCTAATACCATTAGAATTCTTCTCAGATAAAGCAAAGAATTTCTTTCGATATTTTATTTATTTCGAAAACAGGTGTTGCTCCTTGAACAACCCTTTATACGGTTTATTTGTGTTCCTTTGTGTTCATCCATGGTTCACCTTGATCCGTTTGAAAGCAGTGAACAGCAGTCCATGTACAGCATTGTAACAATTCCATATCCAGATTTTCACAGTTCCCTCAGAAATATTGTCAAGACATCTGCAAGGCCTCTTGCTATCTTTTGTCCCCAGTGACAGCGGCGTTGCCTGCCTCTTATTGAATTCCATTTAAGAGAGAGCACTTTGGTTGTCGAGGTGTGTGTATATCGGCGTGACCGTGCGTGTAGGTGGTTGTTCCTGTTTCTGCAAGGCAGTTTAAGTGATCGAGCAAGAAAGTGGGTTTGAGTGTATTTCTTAACAGAGAATACATTCATGATAACAGTGCGCTGCTTTTGGACCGCAAGCTCGAGAAATAATGGCAGTGAGTAAGGTCCATAGGGGCATGGAAACGACCATACACTGTTAAAAAATATGGATGACCCCAATTTATGATCACATAGTCAAACAATTGTTGGATTTTACATTGAATTACAAAATTTTGTTAATTTTAAGATGTAGATTTTAAGCAAGACAATGGATACTACGGCATCCCAGTCAATCTGACTCCACTGACTTCAGACAAGTAAAATAATAAGCAGATAATTTATTGATGGCCAATGTTTCAACCGTTTCCCCTAAACACTTTTACCAAATGTTTAGCATTATGTTTAGCAACGCTGTGTCTTGAAGAATTTCTTCAAAATGAATCACGCAGATCTAAATGGCAGTTTATGAATGTTTTTGTTGTAATCTATTCTTTCTCCCAACAGCAAATTTCAATATCAATGCACTTCACACAACACTTTCAGTCTAATTTCAGTACAGCAAACCTAAAAGTACACATTGGTTCCCAATAAAAAAGTTATTTCCCAGTTGTGTTTGGTTATTTTATAATCTGCGACTTTATTCTTTGTCAAAAACAGACGTTATGACTCATGTCCCTCAGTGTCGTACCAATTGATTTCAGCTTCATCTGTGTTTTGTGTTCAGTAAAGAGATGCGGTTCTCCAAAGGGAGCAGTTCAAATGTCACAACTATGCATTAGGCCACAGCAGCAGAAGTCTTTTGGATGAACATTTTTTTTTTTACAGTGTGTCTACATTGCTTGGCAGTGTTTGGCAGTATAGGCTTTTAGTATCTTGTGAACTACTACACACAATTTCTTTGTGTGAGTGTAAATAGGGCTGCATTGTAAAAGATTGTGTATTCATGTTTGTGCTGTGTTAACTTGTATTGCGTGGATGGCGCTGAAACAAGTTGTGTGTGTGTGTGTGTGTGTGTGTGTGCGCAGTACATGTCACTAGCTTGTTTTTTCTCCATCTCGGTCGTATTGATTGAACATTCTGTTAAAGGGATGCTCGTTAACGTACAATTAGCATTCAAATAGAAAATACATCATAAGGATAAAAAGTCATGGTCATTAATTCCTGATGAAGGGAGAGAGAGATCGGGAGCAAGGGGAGAAAGAGAGAGAGAGGAAATATATAGAATAAAAGGCCCTGTTCAGTAATTGAAGTGGTATCCATTTAGGAGCTCTGAGTTTATATAATTATTCTTCCTTATTCTCCTACTCTTCTCTCCTTTACCCTCCTCTTCCTTTCTACCACAATTTCTCACTCTCTTGACATTCTTCCTCCCCCTCCCACCTTTTAGATTATCCATTATTCTTCTCCTCCCCTTTTTCGGGAATGTGCCCCAAAAGCCTTAACAGGTCTCATCATTCAGACTGGCCCTCCATCTTAGTCCTATTATTTCTCACCACGGTCCCGTCTTCAACCCTCCCTCCCACTTTACGTTTCTCTCCTCCTCCCTCCCCATTTTCTTTCCACGTTTGTCCTCTCGTGGTCCTCAGAGCAGTCTCCTCAGCAGCTCGCAGTGCAGCTGTTTGGTGAGGGACCAGCCTCCAGGCTCCCCTCTGGGCTCAGAGACGGGGGCGACAGAGGGGACTCCAAGGCCAAGGTAGGGACCTGGGCTGCGGGGGGTGCCGGAGACGCGACGTGCACCGAGGAAACCGAAGCGGGTATGGACGCCGCGGGGGATATCGGGACCACAGCACCTCCTCTCCAGTCCCTCGTGTCCCTCTCTCTCAGCAGGTGGACCAGGGCGGCGTGCTGCGCGCTGAGGGTCGCGGAGAGGTGGGCGGGCAGGGTGTTGAAGCCGGCGGTGAGCTGCTCCACCCGCTGCTCCAGGGACAGCATCTGACGCTCCAAGTCCTCGCTGCGGTCGTTGAGCTCTGACATGAGCTCATACATGACGCTCTGCATCTGTGGAGAGGAGAGGAGATGAGAGTAGAGGAGAGGGGGGCAAAATGTGAGACAGATTGCTAATAGGTAAACAGGAGTATTATGTTGGTTGCTTTATTAAAGCCTGTTTAAAGAAAATGTATTTGGAATGAATAAGAAGGGAAATAAAAAGGGGTTTAGAGTTGTAAAAGTGGGAAGGGGGACAAGCCTGAGGCTGGGGAGGAGTGAGTAAGACCGTGAGCAACAAGGTCCAAGACGGAGCAGAAGCTGGAACGAAGAGGAGGCTGGAGGGAAGTCTCTACGTGGGCATCCTAGCGTTGTGAAGAAAGAGAGTGTGCAGCGAGAATGAAATGTCCAGGCCTCGCACGGCCTGGACTCCGTAACCATGGTAAACGCACAAGTGGCCAATTTAGATGGAGTCATTGAGAGAGCATAATTTGGTGCTAAAGGCATCGCTCCTAGAAAAGACACAAACACACACCCTCACTCGATTTTTTCCCCCCCTCTTATCACTCACTCCCTCTTTGTGGTCTCTTTTCACAATCACACAAACACACACACACGTGCACTCACACTCTCACTCAAACACCCACATGATAACAGAAAAACACGAGCACCCCCCTCCCTCCTCCTATTTCCTCCTCGCTCTTTCTCACATTCATCGCTGTTTTAACACTTGTTCCTGTTGCTAGGAGACACAAAGCCACAGAAACGGGCAGGTCATCATTGAAAAGGAGGAATATTCTTTTGTTTTGTTTGGTATGAGTTACTACCCTGTGTTGACATTGTCTGTGAGGTGGATGTTGTACATAAATAAAGAGCAGGGATGTATGTGTATGTCAACTGTGTGTGCGTGTGTGTGTGTGAGAGACTCACTTTTGAGAGATCCACTAGTGTATTGGCCTGATCACTGAGTTTCCTCTGCTCCATTTTCACACTGCGTAATCTGCAAACAGATTAATACACACACGTTAAATACACACACACAAAGTTGAAGCGTTGTAAATACACAGTGGTCCGTCCAGAGAGCGAACCCCTCCGGGTCCAGAGAACAGCGCTGGTGGGCGGTCGCCTCGCCTAATTCTGCCTTATTTCTACCTGCAGTTTGCGGCTGAATACAAACGTACATACTAGAAACGTGCTCTGAAAAATGTTGTAATGCAGGTAAAACTATACATATATTTGAAATCAAAATAATAATAAGACCTTAATCCTTTGAGTAGGCAAACAGGGTATTCTTAATATTCAACAAGACAACTAGCCATTCAAATACAACCAGACCACGCTGTGACAAAGCAAATTGTAAAGCGTGATAAAGGTCTACAAAATGCATTTGCATTTAGAAATGATGTAATGGTCAGTCTCTAATCATCATATTACATCATGTGTTAACTGTTATTACGTTAGCTTGAAGTATACCTGCCCGTTAGTGGATGATTCATTTTGTGTGTAGAGATTCATGCATCTGTTTATCAGCGTTGATTCAACTTGTGGGTGGATAGACAAGTACAAATTCAAAGGCTCATGTGCTCGTGAGTGCTTTTGAGTGTGTGGGTGGACGTGAGGTGTGTTCTTACTGATGTATTGCCTGGAGGAACTTCCGCTGGTGTTTGCGGACTCTGCAATGGTCGATCTTCTTCATCAGCTTGGTGTGTTTGTAGATGAGCCAGGTTTCTCGCAGCACGTTAGCTGCTGCATTCTTTATCTGCTCGCAGACAATAGACAAGCAAAAAGACACATTGTTACCAACAGGTAGTCCTTGGCAACAGGTTTGAGAAGGCATTACAGGGCTGGGCAAACCTGTTTCAGAGAAGAAACACACCCGGTTCCCTGAGGGCCCAGTTGGGTTTTCTCTAACAGCATCGTATTCTCTGTCTGGCACGGTTTCCTGTGGCCCTACCACTGTTTTCTAGAAGCCGACCCATGATTATAGCTCCTTTTATACTCCGGTCCCGGCTGAAGGCTTAGGGTCTATGGCCTAGCCTTGTTTTCTGGGGCTCTGCCTTATTCTCTGGCCATTGCCCTGGTTTCTCTCTGGGGCCTCACAACATGGCCTCTTGGGCCCTGTTCTTTCTCTTTCAGAGATTTTTCCAGCAGTGGTGGTACCTCTCTTCACTTCAAAGTGTGCCAATTCCAGGGGTATCACACTACTCAGCCTCCCTGGTAAAGTCTACTCCTGGGTGCTGGAAAGGAAGGTTCGGCCGATAGTCGAACCAAGGATTGAAGAGGGGGCTGCGGATCTCATCGCTGCTTTCTGCAGATGATGTGATGGCATCTTCGGTCTGTGATCTACAACCCTCACTGGAGGGGTTCGTAGCCAAGTGTGGAGCGGTCGGGATGAGGATCAGCACCTCTAAATCTGAGGCCATGGTTCTCAGCAGGAAACCGATGGATTGCTTACAGCGGGTAGGAAATGTGTCCTTACCCCAAGTGAAGGAGTTCAAGTACCTCAGGGTCTTGTTTGCGAGTGAGCGGAAGATGGAGTGTGAGTTTGGCCGAAGATTCGCAGCAGTGGGGGCGGTATTACACTGTTGTAAGGAAAAGAGAGCTGAGCCGGAAGGCGAAGGCCAGTCAGAGCTGGTAGATGTGGCCCGGCAAAGGGAAGTTTGGGGTCCCCTGCTGGAACTGTTCCCCCCGCGACCCGACCCCGGATAAACGGTTAACAATGAAGAAAAAAAACAATAAATGAACTCGTGGAAAGCCTTATACCCATCTCCAGTTTACTGGTCCGTCATAGGCTTCAGTTTTATTTGTGCCATATATAGGTGAGATTCCTTTAATTTAGTAAAAACATATTCAAATCCATATTTGCTCTACTATGTTCCATGTACTGTACATCTCGATAGGTTGCTGTGTAATTGTAACACAGGGGCCAGACCAAACCATAGTGAAGCGAGAAGGGAGGGATAATCTGAAAGGACATGAATTGATTGAGAGACTTCAAAGAGATGCCGAACACTGAACAAAGATTTATTATACCCGCGACTGAGGAGCACAAAAGGACCCGGCAGCTTGACTAATCAGCACCTATCCGCCGCAGTCAAGGACTCCTCACAAACACACACGCCGACAAATAAACACATGCAGACAAACACACAATATCGGCCACTGATGAAAAGAGTAGAAGTCCCTGCGCCTTGCAGATTTGTTTTCAATGACAGAGAGGAAGTCAAACCGAAGAGAGCTCATCCAATGTATATAAAACACTTCAGGCGATTGAGTCATAAATTCATCATATTACCAATCACTTGACATTTACTATTAAAAGCTTGTCATTTCTTACTTGTTTTCTCAAAAATGAATTGTGTATATCTTATACCCAACAAAATAAATATAAATGCCGATATAATATGTTTGGTTCACATGGCACGACAGAAGGGATTTGGATGAAGGTACAGGCTTGGGGTATGAGGTACATCCTTAAATGTTTCTCCCTCTGAGCCTCATCTCCTGTGTGTATCATAGGATTGCAGAACTAACTAACTAAACTCCATTCAGCGAGGACACACTGACTCAGCTGCAAAGATCGTGAGGAGGCTTCATCCAAATGAAGACATCTTGTCTGTGTGACTACAGAACTATACACCAACATCAATGCTAATACCTTGATGGTAGTTTTGCATTTATTTGGAATAATGATATTTTTTTAACATAAAATGTATGGTCACAACTGCACTGCTTAGAGAATTTTTGCAACCGCACTGTCTTATCTCTAGTTTCATTCAAGGGCCAAATTACTGAAGAGGCAATTTAATATCCCATTGGTCTACGGGCCCATTGTTAAATTGATCTGTCAAGTCATATTGGTCAGTTGACTGATCAGTGCAAGGTGACAGAAATATAACGAATGATGGCATCTTCTGTCTGTCTGGCTTGCTTGCTGTGAAGATTTTCACTCACACTTCCAACATCTGTGCAGCGGTGTGAGCTGCTGCTCTGCCTCAGGCCAATTAATTAGACAAAGCTTCATCCTAAATTTAAAACCCAGGGGAACCCATCACATGCAAGTTACTGATAATATCGCACTGTTAGTATGTTGCAGTTAATCTGCCCCCATCCTTTAATTGTATTTCTCTATAAGAGAAAAAGAGAAACTGAGGAAACTCCATTTGCAAGAACTAAAATGGTGCTAAAAATACTCATCGACAGACAACATGAACAGCAGATATTATTCGACCATATGGCAAGTTGGGCATCCGTGTTGGGGTCGTGTGGCTGGTTAGGGTCAAAGATCTGTTCTGGCTGCTCCCCTACACGGCACACCTTATGGCGGTTACATGAGAGAACTGTTAACAAAAGAGGTTCCCACAACGCAGCCGTACAGCCGCACTAACCCGTACGGTCCGTACGACCCGGGAGAGACTTTGATGACCCATGCATGCAATTAGTAGTCTGATTAGGTGATGTGGTGAGATACAATGGAGAAGGAAACGTAAACAAACAAACCAATGACGTTGGTAGCCACCTCCCACCTCATGCATGTGCCATGGCAACATGTCGCCACACCGGCTCCGACCTTCGTCTCACGGACACAACGACACACAGAAGAGACGAGGCACACGCAGACAAACGGACATGGTCACAGGACCATGAATGCACAAAAAAAAAAACGGGCAAAGAAATCAATCAAATCATAAAACATCAAAATAATAATTGGCCTCTAAACTATAAGTGTATGTATTTTGTTCGTCCCTTGACTGTGGACAGATCAAGGAAGGGCTCCAGTTCAATTGGTAAAAAGAGAGAAATGTGGGACAGAACGCCTTCACTAAGTGTCAAATGAATTCACACCCATAATGATCCATTTGAAGGCTGTCAGGATTTTTTTTTTGTGCTTAGTGGACAGCTAGCCTACTGGGTAGAATGCTCCCATTCGGCTAAAAGTGCTCCAGATTTTCACCAATCGCCACGAGTGGGATCATAATACACATTTGGAGGGCCACTCTAGGCAAAGATTTTGCAAAGCGACATAAAAGCTTGAAATGAAAGTACTGAACTCATAAACAGCCATGTTAATGCAGTTAATTGGCTTTGACTTTTTGCTATCAAAAGGATGGAGGAAATGCTCCACTCTTCTGACAGCAAATGTCTCCGGCTTTGTTAGTGTTGAGATTGTCATACGCAGAGCGATGCTCCGACCACATGGACTTTTCAGCAGTGCTCTGAATTAACCAATACTTCAATATTGAGCCACAGCACACTGCTGCAACCACAGTGTCAGCCTATTAAACATTTTAACACTCTGCATCAAGGCAACAAGTCGTGATTTCAAACATGAGCACTTGCAACTTCAGACACACAAACGACTTGAGCGCTGTAAGAACTGTTCAGATCAAAGGGAAACGGACCCTGCACTGAACACTGAAGGAAAATCCTTTGAACGGGGTGAAACTCGCGAATGAAGGGTAGAATCTTTAAGGGTGTGTCGGAGAGTGTCAAATACAGCTAACTAATTTTGACAAAAAAATGAGGAAGTACACTTTCCTGTGGTTTTTGGACTATGTACAACTACAAACAACACTTTATCTCGAAACACACAAGCAGAAGTAAAAATAAAAACCTCAAACACAGACGTTACTGACTACAGCATCCACAGGCAAAGAGCGACCCTGATTGGCATTTCATTTGCGTTGTTAATAATTCTTTAAAATGAAGGAAACGCCATTTCATGGATGTGGAAAGCCAGGGTGTGTGCCTTTGTGTGGGTGTGTGTGCGTGTGCACATGCACATATGACAGCAGAATGTCTATTGTTTTATTATTCATCATAAAGCGTGAGTGATTTTATTCTCTTGTTACGATGATATTGCAGAGAATGGCCCCGGCCATGTAGATCAGTGTGCAAACATCTGCTTCAATGATTAATCTTTCAGTAAGAGAGGGCAAGAGATGATTACCGCGGCACAAACCAAAAAGCCTTTGATAGAAATGTCACCACGGCTGGTATGATCCTTTTATTGATCTAGGGAGGGATGCACATCAGTTTCCGCTGTGTTCATGCTATACATTTTGCAATAAAAGTTACATCATTTGTATTATTATTTTAAAATCTGTTTTCATTAGTGTGAGTTTGGTCTTTCATAAAAATGTAGAGTCACAATAACCAGCAACCGTAACAGCACTCCAACCAACCTGAGTCGGTTTCACTGTGACAGCTGGACAGCCGGAGCCATTCAAAGGGCAGGAAGCCAAAGGAATGCGTACGTTTACCATACAGCTTCTCCCACTTCAGTTGTACCAAGTCTACATTTGTTTGAGAAGCATGGACCAAAACCTGACCAAGACCATTGAAACTGGAGTCTACAGCCATGCGAGTGACTCGCTAAATGCTTTTACAAGCGCTCACAAGAACGCTCTTTTTGTTCTTACCAAACTCACCGTCTCATTATCATTTGCTAATTTTATAATTATAATAAAAAGTTTTCTTTACTCAAAGCCAGAGATGTAAATTGCAATGTGATCATTATCCAGCAATCCATTGAATGGATGAGATATTAAAGTCTGGACCAAAGTGGGGGATGGACTGACCCACCATATGTAGCATTGATTAAAAAGTAAAAACCCTCACACACACACACACACACACACACACACACACACACACACACACACACACACACACACACACACACACACACACACACACACACACACGCTGTTCAAGGTGTTAAACGTCTTGTGAAAACACTCTGGTTGACCTGAACACAGCCTGCGGGAGGATTACACGAGACAAACGGTCCGTTCAAACGCTTCTGTCGATATTTCATCGGAGCTGAAATCATTGATAACCTCACCACGTTCAGTCACCCAGATACCCTGCTGCCACAATGTACCCTACATATTTGATACGGGAGCTATTTTTAAAACTTGGAACTTTCAACTGTATGAAAGATTTAAGAGGACCACAGGAAGGAGGGAGTGAGGGATTGAGGGGAGGAGGAATCGTGGGGGCATGAGGGGAAGGAGATGGCAAAGGAGGGAGGGAAGGAGGAGAGAAAGTGACAGAAAGACAGAACGAAAGGGAGAGATTTACTATACGAGAGATAAATGTCAGAGGAGAGGGGAGTCGGTAGGGTGGAGGGAAGGCTGCGGGGGAGGAAAAAGATTGTTGATGGGATGATAGAGAGACGCTAAGTGAGGGAGCGGAACAGGAAAGTGAGAAAGATATGACCTTTCATTGCCTTCCCTCACTCAAACAACACAGCATCGTGTCACAACAATACAGGGTGATAGGGTGGCGTAGCGGGGACTGGTGGGGGCTGGTGAAGCCACGGCAACCACCTTTGTTTTCAACCCCTGAAAGAATCGAAAAATACACTATAAATTCACCTGGACGGAGAATACACCGAACCAAAACCGTAAACTAAAATCCCTCCATGTTTTCCCGCAAAAAACACACTCATCCACACTCAACACACCCTCTTGGTGAGTTGCGTGTCCATCATGAAGTTGTGCACGTGTTTCTCGGCCTTGGTAAGCTCCAGCTTCCTGGCTACCACGGCAACCACCAGAGCAGTGCAGCCCGCACCCTGAGAGAGGGGAGAGAGGGAGGGAGGGAGGGAGGAGAAAACAGAGCACTGAGTCAGTTAAGAGGACGAATTGGTAAATCTGTGGCTTTCGGTCGGGGAATTAGCTCAGATGATCGAAGGGAGTGAGGACAAATATGAGGAAGGGAGCGGCACGACAGAAGGAGAAGTGAATTGGAGAGGGGAGGGGATTAAGAGGGATAGCTCTGTTCCACATCCACATTTCCTCGCGTTGAGCGGCGCGCCAAGTCTATTTTCACTTCCAATCCATCTGGTGTGAGATCCCCTCTATATCGCCTCTACATTGAGCTTAAAAATATCCTCTTTATAGATGAAAAAAAAAAAAGATTGACAGCACCTCATTTCATAGAATTGGAGGCTGCCTATCTGAAATACACGGTGTCAGTCTTTTCTGGTCAACGGAGGATGGAGACCTGCAGGAAGTGTAAAGGTATGAAACACAGACTGTTTTCCAGCTCGACCCACACGGAACAAACGGTAAATTAATTTGGGAGAGAGTGACAGCAGTCTGTCAACCAGAAAGACATGCTCCAGAGGAGAAGAGGAGCAGCGGGGAGGAAGGCGGACTTAATTAACTTTCAGCTTAGACACTGTTTTCAAAAGGGGCTGTTGAGTGCTCACAGGTTCCTCTGAAGGGGAAAGCACTGAGGGGATAAAAAGATAAAGAGAGTGAAGCGCTATGAGTAAACATCAATGAGGAAGGAAGGAAACATGGAGGGCGTTTGGAGAAGGGGTTAAATTCAGGAGTCAAGGGTGTGTGCACACAACAGAAGAGAGATGGAGAAGAAGTGAATGATAATAAGTCACTTATCTCCTGATGAGCAACACATTAGGATTAAGAGTGTCAAATGAAAAAGTACCCAGAGAGAGAATAAAAATATAAGGAGAGAAACGGGGAGTAAGAGAAACAAAGCAAGAGAGCATGCAACGTTTTCAAGTGTGTAAGACTGCATCGTGCACACTCTTAAATGACAGGTTTACCAAAAATAACTTGGCTGGGTTCGGTAAAATGTAATGCACAAACACATTAGTGCCCACGACTATGCACTCATCCACTCTATTTGTGTTTATTCAAAACCCATGAATAAAATATAAAGGGGGCTGATGGAAAACCCTGAGAGCGCTCATACATGCCTGTGCTTTAGGGAAAATAGGACTGTGACGAATTGCCTCAGTGCAGTACGTACAAGCGCATACGTGCACGTAGCCAACTGTGTGTGTACGCATGCACACAGTTGGGTGTTGATTGGTTTGTCATCGCAGGCCATATGCGTGTGCCGGAGCTCGAGAGTTTGCTCGTGTATACGCCTGCATCCATTAGATTTTCGCAGGGCTCCCTTTGCAATCTCCACAGAGTGACACAGCTGATGATGGCTGTGTGCTGCCGTGATTTGTTTCATACGGCCGGGATTCCCTCGCTTCTTCCATTACAGCGCAGCAATCTACGTCTAGCTGTCAGAAAAGTGGGGAGGGAATCTCCCATCTGTGATCTGTGCAACACCCACAGGCTACAGGTACAAACTGCATCTTTTAACGCTTCTTGCAGAGGTAAGTTCCCTCAAAGAGGTCAGCAGGAATGCAGAGCAAAGTGGGAAAGATATTTAACACAGAAAAATGTGACATTTAAGTTGCTCGGGCACGAGCACTTATAGGCAGAAAACTTTTTGTGCAGCTCTTCAAAAAGTAGTTTATCAAGAGGCTGCAGACAAGCCAGAACATACAATTAAATGCAATGACTTTACTTTATACCCCCCCCCCCCCTCATTTAAAGACCATGCACCTTTTTGCTGCATATAAGAACATCGATATGTTGTGGCAGTCTACCACCATCCACCTACACACAACTAAACACCAGAACACACGTACACGATAACTCCCCCCGGTAGCCTCAGGGCAGTCATATGACAACAGTATTGGCCTTCATGTGTTGTCATAGTAACTACGTGGAGAATTCTCCCCTGTAGACACTCATTACAACAATTCCCGAGCAAACTCATATCGTGTCCTCCGTCTCCCCATCACTTCTCTCCCCGCTCTGCTTTCCCACGACCTGCTGCCCCTGGACTCCCTCACCTTCTACCAGCATCCTCGTTCCCTCTCCGGTGATCAACGCAAACACACCCCCTTTTGAAGAGAGCAGTGGAGAGTGTGTTTGTGTGACAGGAGAGGAGAGCGTGTGGGAGTCGCACAAAGAGCATGTGTAAAGCTCTGTGTCAGTGTGTGGAGGATGCAGGGACTCTATGATCCAGGTAGTGCTGCACACGCACACACACACACACACACACACACACACACACACACACACACACACACACACACACACACACATTGCTTCACAATTACATTGAATAACTACATTATACCCAACTTAGCCAAGTATTCACTGTAAAGTGATTTCCATCTATTTAGCTGCACACAGTTTCCTATTAATGACTATCCTCTCCCTTTTGGCAAAATACCACCCACAGAGTCCTATGAAATATTACCCAGGAACATACCAGCATCATATTTTGAGCTCTTTTCTTTTGTTGACCATGAAGAATCCAAAAAAGTCATCAATGTAGTCAGCACAAAATTTACATTTTCATTGACTTGACGTTTAGCTTTAAAACTACTGCAAAAGAATTGATGATGAATTGAAAATGACGACCATTTCCTCCAATTATTCAGAACAGCAGATGTAGAGAAGTAAGGATGTAGAAAGGTAAGGTTTCAAGGTTATTCCAATGTTGTTTAAATGAGTTGACTAATTGGATACATTTACTACAAGCGTATTGTTATTTCAAAAGGAAGCTATAAATGAAGGAGAAAACACCATTAAGACACAACAGACAGAAACAGAAATAGAGGAACAGTTTGAGGAGGGATAACACCTGTGAAGGGATGCAAATAGAGGAGAAGTCGGCAGCTTAAACACTGATACTAACAGATGGACGGTAGATGGATTAAACACATGGCCACCGGGAAGGAGAGACGGACAAAGAGGAAAAGAGTGCCCTAGGAGAAAAAATGAGCGCCAGAGAGAGACAGAGAGAGAGTGGGAGGACATGGCACACTGAAAGGTGGGACCTTCATTATGCAACAAGGACAGAAAGGGGAATAACATGCACACACACACACACACACACACACACACACACACACACACGTCACATGCTCTTGTTTGCACGCCCACACGCCCAAAACACACAGAAGCACAGATGCAGTTCTAATTCAGGGAGGATTGCCCAAATTATACAAATGGCCCGAATTTTCTCTCACAAATGACAGCATGCTCTCTAATCTGCTGACCTTTGAACATGGCAATGACAGTGCCAAGAAGAAGGACCACAAGAGAGAGAGGGAGAGGGAAAACATACTGACCATGATTCCGGTGAGCAGACAGACTCCTTTCCCACAGTAGGTGTGAGGGACCATGTCTCCGTAGCCGATGGACAAGAAAGTGATGGAGATTAGCCACATGGCTCCCAGGAAGTTACTGGTCACATCCTGGGCATCATGATACCTAAAGTACACAATGTCCGTGTTCGGAGGATAGAGTCAGTCAATAGTCAAATATTTAAAGAAATATACAAACAACAACATCACTGGCCCACTGGCCGTGTCTGCAAATGTGGGCGTCAAACCTCAAACACCTGACCTCTTTTTGTTGTCGTTACCTGAAACAGAACACAAACTGCTCCCTATGCACGACACTGTTGCCATAGCAACCGAATTCGATGCAGATCCAAAACAAAGTTGTTTTCACCCAAACTAAAAAAGTACATTTTAGCCTCAGATGACTGGAGTTTAATTGAGTCTTACATGGTTTTTCCTTCGCTAATTTGGTTTACAGAGCAGCTGGGCAATCATGCATATAATCAAGCTAATTAACCAACTTTCAACATTTTTCCATTTCACTGATTATCAACAAAAGCGATTAGACTCGCAAGTAAATCAAGAATATTACAATGAATTCCTAAAATATGATTATACATCTTTAATATAGGCTCGCAATTTTATAACATGTTGTTCCTTAATACAAGGACAGAATTATATCAGCTATTTCCTGTTTGGGCAAAAGACTTTCAGGACATGAACCCGAAAAAATGCATTAATAATCAGTGAATAAACAATTACTGTAGTTAACAACACAGTTTCAGTGTTTTTATTTTATATATTCATTATTGTATGTAAGAACTGTTATTCCATCTATGATGTACTTTGTAACATATAGATGCAGCTAAAGCAGGGGTCTTCAACGTTTTTCAGGCCAAGGACCCCCAAACTGATGAGCAGGGTTTGGTCCGCCATATCTTATTTTTGAGCTTTGCGCTCTTTAGACGTTGCGACCCCCCGCAGTACCTTCCCCGTTGAAGACCTCTGAGCTAAAGGATGAATGAATGGTGAATTATATGTTTTTTGTTTGTTAATTATATTTATTTATGAAATGTATTCATTATTTATTCATCTATAATTACACATAGTGGTAACAAAAGGCCCGTGACCAGTTACTTCATAAACAGTTCAACATGCTAAATTGTTTTTATCATGTGTGTTTGTCATATATATATATATATATATATATATATATATGTTAGGTAACCCTTGTTGACAAATCATCAAATAGAAATGTCATATCTGTCTTAAATGCTACACGTGGGGCTAAAATAAAGTGTTGTCTTTGAGGACACAAATATATTGAGGATTCATAAGACAAAACGGACATACGAAGTAACATCTCCATCGCTTGGATCAAATTAACTGTACAACTGGCGGGAAAGCCTCATAAACTGAAGTCTAAAGATAGTTTGTGTTGCACAAATGTCCCAGATTATAATTCCCCCCAATTATATTGAATTGCTCGGTTGAATTCCTCGTCTGATCACAGCCCCGTCGGTCTGTCACTCTGTCCCACGCGCCCTCGCGAGGATTAAACACAACAAATCCAATCCAATGAGCTTAGCAACTGACCTCTCGCACACTCGTACGGTCCAGGCAGCGATGATCCACAGGGAGATGCTGAAGACCAGCAGCACCGTCCCGGGGCAGATAGTCATGAGGGTTTTCATCACAAACCGCGTGTTAAAATGCACCTGCAATGCACACAAGGACACACACTCAGTAGAGCAGAGCCGATAACGACAACATAACACACATTGTTTCTCGGGTTAGTATCGAGTAGCTCCCCACCCAGACTGCATTTTACTAATTAGTTTTCGAAGTAGCTTCTGATAGCGGGAGCTCTCTGAGAATCTCCCCTGTAATTGGAGTCAAGATCGGGGCTCGCCCCTTCGACTCGGGTCAGGCTGTACGGTGTGTGTGAGTAATTGGCCTATTTCAGTGTAGTTTTTATCCGCGGCACATTGGTCATCAACTTCTGGCAGATGGATGATCTGAGCGCCACGGTTGAGCCCCGGGAGGGTTAAGCAGCTGATGAATTAGTTGCCACGCGAGAGGTGCACTTCAGCGGCAGCTTCCCGTCCTCCGCTGCACTGTGACCCGAGGGTCAGAATAGTGCCGTCATCGATACTAAACGACTCATCTACAATCCGCTCCATCTCTCCCGCCGCCGTCCCCCTCCTGGGGTCCTGTAGTTTGCATACCTCCGCCCCACGCTAAATCTCTTCTTCCTGATTTGACGATAACGCGTTTGTGGTTTCAAGTCATTACAAACCTGGCACACATTTCTCCCCGCTGGTATTGCTCATTTCGACTCCTTTTCACGCTCCATTTGAACCGTATGCAATATCTTGTTCTCATTTCACGCTCCCATCTCGCATTGTATTAGAAAAAGAGCCACAACAGATTAAATCTAAGTCTCCATCCTCAGTGATGGACGACGATGGAGAAGAAAGGGCTTTTGAACGGGTTGATGAAAACAAACTGGGTGACCAGAAGGACAGAGCAGAAGGAGTCACTTGATTGGTAGAGAGATCGAGGCCAAGAGCGAAGGGAACAAGGTGGACACAGATTTAATTTAGAGGCGAGAGCTCTTGACCTTAATACCTCCACAGCCCCGCTCTCTCCCAGAAGCTTTGACAACGGCGCCTTTTCGCAAATGCATCCGTGAGCACGGAACCCCCACTGACCTTATTTAGGGCGCCTATACTCCTGGAGGAGGCGTCTGTGAAGAGTTTGCTGTGCAGGAGCATGACTCTGGCGATGAGGTAGAGGCGCAGGAACATGGGCACGCTCAGCACCATGTCCAGGTCAGCCTCGGCCTGCGACGGCGCGTACGAGAAGGCCAGCCGCGCCCGCCACTGGAACTTGAAGTCGCCCGGCACCGGATGCACCGCGGACACCAGCAGCTCCAGAGAGATCAGCAGCACCCGCTCCATGGTCATGGCGATGCGCCAGTCGTCGGCCCCGTTGTCGATGACAAACAGCTGCGAGGACAGGAGGGACATGAGGGGGGTTAGAGAAGGAAGTTGGACTTGTTATAATCAGCACCCGCCGCTGGCAGAGTCCACTCATCGATTGAGAGGAACAAGGAGCAATTTAGAGTGAATGTCTCTTTCCTGAGATGTAAAACACCAGCCATCCAATCAGTAATCTATTCAGTTTCTATAGTCTGTCGGCTCGTTTTCATGTCAGCCACAACTCTGAAAATAAGACCAAATTCATAGGAAAGTGCAAAACAGGTTCCTAATAATAACATCAATCACAATATTAATAAAAAACACAAGTCCATTATATTTCTTCCGGTGTCATGAGCACCGGCCTACTTAATAGCAGTTTTCCGTCTATTTGTTGTTGATTGTTTTGTTTTTTAATTGCTGTGGTTACTCTACTGTATTGTTACCAAAGCTGGTGTTACAGAGCACAGATAAGTGCAAGGGCTCATTACAGGGGCGATGCAGCTTACTGTGTGGTGGGGAGGCCGTGTGTTCGATGAGGAAAGAGAGGAATGAAAGAGAGATGAAAGATAGGAAGTCAGTAAATTCCAGGAAATGCACGTACTTCTGCCATGGCCATAGAATAATGGACAATTTCCAGGAATTTGTATCTTTAGACATTCCATAATACCCTTGACATTGGAAATCCGGTATTATCTCAATTTGGCAGGGAAATTGCTCTTATTAAAAAAAAAGAAATGTTTAGTTCCTAATAAAGAATAGAACAAGTGTTCAGAGGGGGTCTTGCCGTAGAAGCTGAGGTTTAAAAGGAGAGCGAGAAGCACGACATCCTCAAAAGAAAAAGATGTAAAGATGTCTCTCGTAAACTCTGCTGCAAATCAGCAGTTTACCAGAAGCTGCTGCTTCCAGAAACACCTGGTGCCAACAACTGCTCCTTAACACGTGAATCATGTCGAGGGCTTTTGGCCCACACAAACATTTATTTTGGAAAACAAAAGCCTACGATTACAGGTGAAATGTTTGAAACGTTGGAACAAGCAGGCATGACGGCCAACGAGTCAGAGGGAGAGGGGAGGCCGGCTGAAGCTCTGCCACATCCTCGGCCCTCGGATGCACACACACACACACACACACACACACACACACACACACACACACACACACACACACAAGCACACTCTCTCGGTTTCATCTATCATCTTAATCCAGCTCAGCAGGAAGCGAGTGTCCCTTATTCTATGTTGGCACACACATTTTAAGCCTTTTCCCAGGACATTGTGTGAGCCGTCATTTGAACCGAGGGTCAAACGCCGCCTGTACTCTTTTATGATTCCAGTGAGCGTGTGTGTGTGTGTGTGTGTGTGTTTGTGCACGCCTATTGTGCATTTGTGTATGCCTGAGTGACTTTGAGAAAGAGTGTGCAGCCCCAGACTTGTCATGGTGACTGTTGCCAAGGCGACAACATCAAAGATGAGCCAAGCTTAATTAGGATCCCCATCGAGAGAGAGAGAGAGAGAGAGCATGAGGGAGTCAAAAAGAGAGAAACGTAGTGAGAGACGAGGCAAGAAGAAAGAGGGGGGGAGATCTGGTGAGTGATAGAGAAGAAATGGGTGTGACAGTGAATGAAGAGGTACAGAGAGGAAAGCACAGATGGGTTGACTTACACTCACAGCGGTTTACACGTGTGTGTGTGTGTGTGTGTGTGTGTGTGTGTGTGTGTAGTTTAATTTTGGCACAGCTGGACTGCAGGGACTATTTGGGGACAAAATGCTGGTTAACATGGTGCTAGGCCACTGAATTTAAGTGTTTCTTCCTGGATGGATGGTAGTTACGGTAACTCACCAGGAAATGGATGCAAGTCAACGCAGTTTCGACTTAAGCGACACAAATAGAATGTGTGGGCTTGTTTGAGCCAGAGAGGTGGACACACTTCATGTATATTCATTTACACTTCAGAACGTTGCTCTTCGTTTGCAAACGAGTCATTATTCATCCAGCCCTGCCTCTTTTTTTTCACCCCGTCTACCTCCCTATTCCTCCTCCTCTCTCTGAATGACATTTCTCCAAATCAAAACAGAGGTGATCCAGTTTCTTGCCACTGAAGGAAATGAGCGGCTCTCCCTTCCTCCTCCCTCCGCCCTCCTTCCCCTCCTGCCCTGTCCTCCCTCGCGCTGCTGCTGTTGGTCTTTTCCTGGCTAAATCGCCACGAGGAAGGGATAAATAATTAAATTCCATTAGGAAAGTCATCTGTCAATGGGAGTGAGTGAGTGCCACCGGCCCTACAGGACTAGGACAGAGGGAGGGAATAAGGCTGGAGAGGAAGACTATATGCATGTGTGTGTGTATGCATGTAAATATGCATGTGTGCATGTATACGTGTGTATGAGCCTAAGAGCAAACGCGACCTGCCGACTTCTTCATGAGACAAAAGGGGAAGAAGGTCTTCTGTTAATTTTCTTAATTCTAACTAAATGTAGCATTTTAGGGCAGCGGGCCGAAGGAAGCGAACAGAAAGCGGACGAGAAGGGAGGAGAGACAAACAAACAGCAGGCGTCCTGGCGAGTACGGAGGCAAGGGAGTATAAATGTGTGGAAAATGACAGCACCGAAGACGGACAGATTCATGTGTACGGCCTAAGAGAAGACTCTCCACCTCAAGTGTCCCCTACTTCTACATCTGCGACCCGCCGGATAGACTTGTCACCAACGTCTCTCTCCGCTACACCCTCCCTTCCGCCCCTCCGCCCGAGGCTCGACCCCCTTTCCAGTGCCCGCGGCCATCATACCCTAGTAATCATGTTACGTCCCTGATTGCAGATGCCTCGCATCACGGAACCAGACACAGTGCTGGCCATTTGTCATTGGGGGGGAGCTAAACCTAAATCTGGGATGGAGACGGCTCAATGACTACGACGGAGGGAACACTGTATGCTTGCTTACTCGGGTCGTACAGCACGGAAATTCCTGGAGCAGTAGGAGAATGACTGTGACGAGGCAGATACACACACATAGACGCAAATATGCAGAGAGGGTAACACGCTTTCCTGGACTGTAATCGCGGCTTGGAGGGAACACCCTCGGGACCGTTTCTACGCAGACGGCCGAGAAAAAGGATGGAGTAAAGGAAGTGTTGGAAAGCGTGAGAGATAAGGAAAGGTTAGCGGTCCAAAAATAGCAGTTGGATTCCACCAGTGGTGTCTTGAGACCGGGGGTCTCCTTCCTTCAGCGCAACTACCAAAACAAACTAAGACGTTACTAAGAATGTCCAGGGGCTACTAAGTGGCGTCTAATAATATATTTCTTGGAGATGCTTCCACAGTCTATGGAGGATGCTTTGGGTTCTACCTCACTCTCATTTTCTATTCCATTACAGTTCCCAGGGCGCCGTGTACTTTATGTAGAGTCTGCAGGACACGACATCATGAAATGTCCGGCTCAGTATTAGACATCTCAGGACGTTCACTTTAAAGGAGACGATCCTTTTTGGAAGAATAGGGCTCCCTTTATTTGACTAATACAATCTGCCTGCCTCGAGTGCCAAGCGTGTGTCTTCTGATGAATGAACTGCTTCTAAAATCCTCTAAAAGTAACTGGATAACCAAGTTCACTAAGTGCACTAATGGACTGGAGAAAAGCCCCTTTCTCACACCCTCTCTGAGAGTTTCTATTGGATTAGATTCAACATCAATTCAATTTTTGCATTTCCAGTCGGAATTTCTTGCAAGTTTATGGGCTAAAATGAATCGGTTCACTCAGTTTCTTGTTGTTGGAAATGTGAAAAGTGTGCGTGTGCGACAGTCTGTGAGACAGATTAGTGAGACACACAACAGACAAAAACATCAAACATATGAATGTGCGTGCATGGGCATACGTGGATGACACAAGTTTGGGTTTCACAATTAATCTCTCTGATTGTCCAAAGGGCCGATTGGAAGCCTCGGTTCATCATTACAGCCGTCTTTAGAGTGTTGACTCAAAGTAATGGTGTCGGGTGGCTCAGATTGGACAGTCAATCACAGCTCTCTCGAAATGCCTCCTGAGTGATAACAATCTCTGGACAAACACTAATATTGTCTGTACCATTGTTGTCTCACGTTTCCGTCTCTTGTCTAAACACAGTAACAACTAACCACTAACAAAAAAAAAGCAAACTAAAAGTAAGGTTAGACCTCAAAAGGTACAAATAATCTGACAAAATAACAATGATAGTATTACACAAAATTGATTTACGGTGCAGAGTTAAGGAACTCCGAGGGTTAAACTATTTTTTTTTAATCCATTTCAATCTTATTCAGTGCTTATTTTAATGTGAAGATCAATGTCCACTGAGCCACGCAACAGAGGATACGAGTCTCCTCCTTAAAAAGTCGTAAGATGTTTAAAGAAACTTCTCAACTAGATTCTGAGGTAGGCTTATTACAGTCGAGCTGGTGGTGTTTCCACGGTAACACTGTAACCACAAAATGTTTCATCATTGTTAAACATGTACTGACTAACACTTGTTAACACGTGTGGAAGTAACGTGAGTTAATTTAAAACTGCAACGCTCATTGTTCTCTGAAGAAATCCTAATATAACCACTCAAAACAAAATCTCACTCCGCTTGATGCGACGCGCATCTGAACCTGTGGAGGAACAAACCGTCCTGTTAAGAGCTGAAATGATTCATTCTTGATTGCTTTCCAATGAAATGTCAGAACTATTTCACCGAGCCGGAGCCGACAGGGTCTGATGGCCACTCGCGGTCCAATCTGTAGCTTGCATGCAAATTGCACAGCGGAGCGGGAAATACCAGCCGAAACACCAATAACCAACTGAACAACCACATCTGCTTGATTCTCCACCAGAGGCAAAGGAAGAGAAAGTGCACTGCAATTCTTTTCAATTCACTTTAAGCTTTGCCCTTTTTTTCAGCATTTCAATTGGCATGTATTTTTGTGAATGAATTTATTTATGATCAATGTTTGATGAAGGATTTTAACAGCTACAGGCTGATGATCAAATTGTTGATTAAATAGTTGAAAGAATATATTTGAAGTATGGAATATGGAAAATCACTATTATGACGTTCTTAAACATCTAGAATTATTCATGTATCATAATTGTTTGAATAGAATTTTAAAAACACGTTAATAGATTCCAAATATTTTAATAGTTTTTTTAACAGCTATAAGACAGACAGACGCATCTGTGCCACAACGCTGATACAATGTGATGAAATGGTAAAAGTTTAAGCAGGATTCTTGAGGAAGAAGAAGTATGTAAGAACACCAGAGAGAACATGAGCAGACTCAAATCTGTTAAAAGAGCTATGAGAAGAATCCTGGAACACAAACATCTCACAGCCGAACAATGTAGAGGATTTGCAATGTGCTCGACTGATTTAATCTGATCATACATATTTTTCTGTTTCAAATTTTAATTATGTTTACATTTGTTACATTTGTTTAAATCGGCTTGAGCCTTTTATTTATGCAAGATAAACATTTTCTTGCATGCAACAAGATAATTCCTACCAACAATTAACATGAACTCTAAAGATCTTCTTTGATGGCAGTGAATAGTAGTGTGTGTAATTATTAACAATGAATCTCTACAGTAATTTGAGCACACTTGGTTTTAGTTCTCCCCTAACTGATTAGAAGAGACAGTAAAGAAGAAGATAGAGAAGGAAGAGCGGAGAGAGACATCCAAAAAAAGTGGAATGCAAAATACGAAAGATGCAAGAGATGGGGAGAGAAAACATGAAAGGAATAAAATGTAAGAAAAATGAAAAGGCAGAAAAAAAGAGGAGCAGGTTAAAGTACAATAGGAGAAGAGTTCAAGTGAGAAGCTGAATGGAGGCAGGAGAGGAGTCAGCAGGAAGGGGTGCAAAACCGAACAACAGAATTGAATTGAGGTCCCGCAGAGGAGAAAGGAGACAGATCTAATCTATAACGACCAAGAAGCAGCAGATGAAAGAAAGAGAAAGGAAAGAAAAAGAGAAGCACCCTGATGGTGGAAAAGAGAAAGTACTGTAAGATAAAAGACATGAGGAGGGAGAGAAAACAGAGATCAGTGTGAGGGAGAGAAAGATGGTATACATGCCAGAAAAACCTGATAACATCAATCAGGGCTCTTGTGTCTTCTGTGAAGATGTAGCCCGCGTGCGTGAGTGTGTGTTGCGTGTGTGTCTGTGCATGCGCATGTGTTCTCGTATGCATTATGTATCCTGTTACATGCTGGGAAAAAAAATGCTCCAGCAGAGTGTGTCATAATCTGAGAATGAGATCTTCATTGAACAATGCCTTTCATTTCGCACAGCATTACTTCTCCTGGTGTGTGTCTGTGTGTGTGTGTGTGTGTTGGAAGCATTGAACAATAAAAAGAGAAGACAATCTGGCACTTCTTATGCTGCTCATGTATATAGCCTAAAAAAACAGGCTCGGCGCCGGCAGGCAGGTGGCAAATAATAAAAGGAACATGCAACTGATGAAACATGTGTATAGTGTTATAGTTGTAGCCTACATATATGAAAAGGATGCTACACACTATTAGTGCTGTTTAGCAGTGCTTCCAACGCAAAATGACACACAAAACACTGCCTACAAGCTACGTGCAAACATACGTAGTTTTCAAACCCGCAGAAAGAGTGTAGGGCTTTGAAGCAGATACATAGTGGCCAAACTGTGGAATTACAATTTTGTAGACTCTCTATGACTGCTGGATATGTTAAAAAGCAACTATTCACCAACAAATCAAGTTTGTTCTGCTGCCACCAAACAACACAACATAAATGATATTATGGCTCAGGTTTTTTTTTTCCATTCCCATTGGTAATCATATCACGGTTATATCTCAAACTTCCTGTTCCGACTTCCAAAAGAAGCTTAGTTGTGTACACAAAAGGTTTCCCCTTTGCGCATCAGGGAATTCTTACCGTGCTCCACTTTGGTGTTACATGGAGTGGTTGAAACCTGATCTGATTACAATGTCAGTGTGTCCCCAGATTTCAGCAATTTTAGTGATTACAGTGTAAGCACAACCAATATAATTTGAATGCTTGTCAAATAAACACAAAAACTCGTATTATCATGAAAGTCATTACTCAGCGGCTGCTCATTACAGATTAATCGCCGGTCTATCAGCCCCTGTGAATAAGCAACGGCCATCTGCTTATTGATCCGCAGACGGAGCACCTGACCCTCAGAGCAGAACGCACCAGAATCTCCATCACAACTGGAACTGTAGTAGACATTTCCGGCAACATCTAATCTGTGATGTAATAAAAAAAAAGGATGTAAGGACTATATGTGGTGCGATGGATGAGTGTTGCTCCGTGCGTTTGCTGGTGGGACTAATAGCCGGTGTGGGGAGTCTCATTGGGTTCGGCTCCCGCGACCGTCCCATAAATAGTCAAAATGCATCGATTGCAAATGGTGTCAAATGAAAACTTGGGCTAAATGACTGTGGTGCCATTATATTAGTGAAATGACAAGCAGAAAAACAGACATCGAGAAGCATGAAAGCATTTCTGATTGATTGTTTCAGCCGTACAAGAGGTCGCTGCTGTGTGTGTTGGTGTGTTAATGTGTCGATTCTTCTGCTGAATGACGGGTTTGATACGGTGCGAGTGTGTGTTTAATGCTCAGCGGTGCGTATCTACTCGACGCAAAACCATGCAGACGGTTTCATCAATCCCACTAAGACCCTCATTAAAGTCATTAAATGTCTGGGGCCAACACACAACTGGGTCACTTGCTGTATCTCAGGAGCCTGAGGGACAGGAGCATCATTTACACTGTGGACAGAGATCAGATGTGCCTCTGCTTAAATATTTGAAGAAAAACTCTCCTTAACAAAAAGCTCAATTTTTGGAAATATACCGTTGTGCTAAAAGTTAGAAGAACTACTAAATAGGAAGCTACGCGCAGTTTGTTAGCTTGGCATACAGCGCTAAGCCGTGCTCTCTAAAGGTAACGTATGGTGCTTTTCAATACTACTAGGAAATTAAGTATGTCAGAATTTTTTTTTTACCAATATAAATATTTTAAAAGCAATATTTCAAAAATAGCAGTACTCTGCACCTGCAGAATGACCTAATTGGAGCCTTAAGTGAAACGCTATGAAAGATGACTCAGTTGTAGGCATGCAGCATGTAACAGGTGTAGGGTGTGCGTGTAGGGGCAGTTGCAGTGCGTAATCGAATATAAAAACAAAAGGTGTGCGATTTGTAGATCTCTGTAGCTTCATAATTTCAAGAAAGTTGTGGTTTCACATTGCAATAACTGATTTCATTCTAGCTGCTGTAACTTCCCGTGGTCTTGAAATAGTCATAAACACGTAAATCCAAAGATGATTGTTTTGACATTAGTTAAACTTTCTAGCGTACCTTGACTCGAAACAAAAATATATATAAATTGTGTAATTATTGAGCTTCAGACATGAGTTTAGTATTGATTATCAAAATGTCAGTAAAATCAATTCAGGGACTCTGTGTCAGCATATACAAGCCTACGAGTGTGTCTGCCTGTGCATGCACGTGCACGTGTTTTACCTGCACTTCCCGGGCGTGGTAGGCTATGATGAGGCCCAGCAGAATGACAGTGGAGAGGCTGATCAGACACTTCAGGGCCAGAGAATACATGGAGCTCTGCAGAGAGGAAATCGACACACACATTCTTACAACCATGCAGCACAAACCTAAAAGGAAGAAGTCATTATAATGACAAAAAGAACATTTATGAAATATCCCACACAGTGTCTGTCAGTTTCCACTTGGAGAGACTCCCAAACGTCCCACTATGTGCTGTCACTCATCGGCTAAAAGCGTAAGTGCATTCAATCCGCACTGCCTCAGCATAGACACTAAGTAATAACATTTACAAAACAGACTTCAAAACGCTGAGCAGGAGTAACAGGGAAGAATTCCATCCTTCAATAGCACTACAGTCGCGTTTTAAATCTCTAGCTCGTCTAGTTTCATAGAGCTTATAAATCGATGCACTGGGGAACTCCCGATCAATAAAACTCATAGCACTTCAGTGGCTTCTTTAACCCCCTCACCTCCTACATCCAGCGCACGCATACAGGGCTTCCAGCATTAGCACGTTAATACAAGACGGCATTGCAAAAGAAAAGCGATTAGATTGTTTGACAGCTGTTCTCTGGTGAGTTTGTGTGTTCATTATCGGAATATATTCTCACTGGTAAGAGCGTGTTTGGTTGTGTGTCAACCGAATGGGTTACATGAGTTACTCAGACCGCTGTGATTGTAAGAAAGCGTGCATGTCACCATTTAAAAAAAGCTTATTTTGTTGGTAAGTTTCCACATTTGATTATTCCTTCAGATACACTTTGGTAAACCAACGAACATAAGATAATGTTATACCTCTGTGGCTCCTGCAGTCCTTTACTTTCCCTCATCCATAATCCTTATGCATCAGGACACCTTGTTAACTATGCCGGTAGCCTCGCTCTGGCTCACTAGGGATGACTGTGCGTCTGTTGGTGGGTCTGTGTGTTAATCCACCACAAACCATTAATTGTCATGCAGTTTCCTACACACATTTATGATCCACACAGGAAGAGTCCAGCAGATATTGGTGGTCCGTCAACTTTCTTTGTTGGCTGTATAGTCATTTAAATACCTCAGCAGCTATTGGGATACTTGCCATCCAATTTGATACAGTTATGCATAGTCCCCAGAGGATGAATCGTAAACAAAGGAAACGCATCTCCTGACCTTTCAGCTGGTGGAATCGACATTTGAAAATTGGAAATATGACCAATTATTTCCTGATTTCCCATTCCTTCAAAATAGATGTATTTGGATATTTTGAGTGGAACACATGTGGGTGATACTGCTGAGGAGGTGGGGAGCGGGGAAAGCCAGGTAGAGCAGATGGCGAAATTGTAAGCAGGTGCGTAGGTGGGTGTGCGCGTGTGTCAGGTGAGACGGAAAGGAGGGAAAGTCTGAGGACATCTGGTGGATGGAAGGAAAAGGGCAATGAAGGGTGCTCGGAGAACGAAGAACCGGGCTTCCTGTTCAACAGAGAATTGCCTTTAACATCCTGCTGTTGGTTTAGGACTGTAGCATCTCAGATCGGATACTTCTGCTGATAAGTATTCATCCTCAAACGCTCTTAATCTGAGAGTGCACTCTGAGTTTACACACATATTACTCAGCCTTTCCTTCATGACATTAAAGCAGAATCTACATTGCATTTTGGGTTCATGAATATATATTGCAAGTCGGCCTTCTGGAAAATAGAGTGCGTTAGTGTGTCACTGTGTCTACTTAGGGTTTCTGCAGATTCACCACGGCCTTAATGGCATTAATGGAAGGCATCAAGTGAGTGTTGTTCATTGCCTAACGCTGCACTGCTTTGGGTAAATCCCATTTAGCTTTTGTTTGGTTCTCTGCTTGCTCCCACACTTGCTCCCGTCGTGGTCCGTTTCTCCTCTGCTAACGTCTCATTTGTAGTCACTGAAGCAAACAAGGTGCAAAGAAAGCCAACATTGTGGTGCTAATGACAAAAGGCCTCTCTCTCTCTGTTCTGCACATCACACTGTCAAGAGCATTTAGTTTCCAACTGTTTTCACTTTAGTTACTCTGCCTATGTAGTGGCTCACTTGACTGTGACAGAGACATATGTTGCGCACATTGAATTTGGTTCTTCGTTTTTTTTTTTAAAACCATAACCACTGAGAATTCTTGATTGTAATTGGCTGGCAGGGCTCCATTGACTAGAAATGCAGGTGCCATCAAGTAATGGTAATAAACTCTAACTTGCTCAGACTTCAACAGGCGTGTGAGCGGCTGCAGACTACAGTGTACAGCAGATGCTGACTTGCCTATTTTCATTCTACGATCTGTGGCAGCGCCTTTCTCTGTTGCATCTGACTGAAAAACAGGCCGCGAAAAGGTTTTATTGAAGAAATGTTTAGCTGTGAATAACAGATCTCCTTCCTCCGCCCAGCCTATTGTAGCGGGAGAGCAGTCGGCGCTCGTGGCCATGCAGATGCGTGGATTTTTTGGGTTATAAATATTTGGAATTGTTTCTCTGACCAGCAAATGTTCTACATTTTGGGGGGGAAATGTTCCCGCCAAGTGTGAGACAAGTAAATCGATACCGCTTGAAGGTCCTTGCTTAACATACCAAGCTAGCTTTCAGTTTAGCATGAAGGGAAAACAACTGTCCGAAGAGCAGAGTACCTTTGTGGAGCGGTGTTTCCACAGTGAGAATACCGATACCGTGACATTTACTGTGTATGTTTGAACGTGGGTGCATGTGTTATGTGTGTGTATGTGTTTAAGTTTGTGTATTCCACTCTTGTCCAGCTAACGGTGTGAATCAATGGCTTATTGCGTGAAAGCATGCCGAGATAATGATCTTTTTTTGAGCTTCT
This sequence comes from Gasterosteus aculeatus, assembly GCF_964276395.1. Classification (NCBI taxonomy): domain Eukaryota; kingdom Metazoa; phylum Chordata; class Actinopteri; order Perciformes; family Gasterosteidae; genus Gasterosteus; species Gasterosteus aculeatus. Next base: position 7,128,341 of record NC_135707.1, on the reverse strand, counting down.
TTAGTTCGATTCACTGACAAAAGTAAGAAGAAGTAAAACTTCACATTCACAAAACCGGGTAGTTTGTAGTTTTCCACAGAAGCCCCCCCCCTTCACCTCATTGACACACACATGTGAGAGAAAACACACGTTGCTGACCAACACATTTCTCACACAGTGTTAAGTTTCTCCTCACATGTGCTGATAACGCCTTTGAAGGTGGATGTACGTGTGTGTGTGTGTCTGTGTGTGTGTGTGTGTTGAAATGAGTTTGCCTTGGGGGTCCCTCCCTGTCAGAGCCGTGGCTTATTGCAATCAGTCTCCAGGGAAACAGGCAGTAGGCAGAGAAAACCATCTCACCTCACCAGTATAAACACACCAGCAGGTGCATCCATGAGTACTAACATGACAGAGCTCACTTTGTGCAGCGCATAAAGGCAGAAAGTGGCGTATACCAGCATGGTTTATGAGCGGATGGCTTTGAGTTACTGGCAGATGACACATTAATGTCGGCCAACACGCTCACACAGAGGTAGCCTAGCCTTGTTACGCTGAAGAAAATGAGCTTATTTGTCCCTGTTAGTAGCAGGACCTGTGGGATCTACCGTCCCTCAGAAGTCTGTGATCTTAAAGATGAAGGCCGAGTGGAGTGGAGGAATAGAGAGGAGGAGGTGGACACGAGAGAAGGGGGAAGTGTGCAGAGATGGCTGATGCCTCCTTCAGAGAATCTGGTGGCAGTTGGGGAGCTTAATTCTCTGATCATCTTAGTGTACAGCAGCGGCACAGACAAAGGTCTGGAAAGGTCCCCAGTAAATGTCAGTGAGAAATTTCATAGACGGGGCATGGAGCGCAGGGAGGAAGAGACGGAGGTGGAGGAAGGGGAACGTGGGAGATGGCGGATGTCCCCTCGGGGAAAAATGGAGGCGTATTCAAGGAGCGCCACGGGAGAAATAATAAGGTTCCCTTTGAGAAGTGAGTGAGAGGAAACGGAAGAATAGAAGCGCACGCTGCTGATCGTCTGTGAAATCATGGGCAAACGCTCACACGTGACACCCCGTCCCTCTGCTTGTGCACCCGCACAATCCTTATCGTGCACTTTGACAGTGTGACAGGTGAAGTCGGCAGCAGCTGTGCCTTCCCGCAGAATAGCCATGTTCTACAGCAGGCCTGAGACGGGGCCCTCAGGGAGCCGCCGGGGGCCTTCCTGAAACGATCTACTGATCGGACAGGTTAACACACATGTCCCTCCCTTTTAACCTGATGTTAATAAAATCAATAATAGAGCCTCGTGATAGTGTTTAAAGGCAGTAGTGTCCTCATTCTGAAGTGTTTGCAGAGTAGTATATTCCACCACTGCTGTGTATTCAGTTATGAAAACTTATCATGCTGATCTCAAAAGTGGCCTTGATGATGGACTTGGAATCCAACAGAATAATAAGTGAAAGCAGAAGCTGGAATACAACGAATGAAACATTTCAGCTCAAGTATGTGCTGAAAGGGTTTGAAGATACATCTGCTTTGTACCTACACCCACAGTCACGAACACTACGTCCATGTCTGTTATCCTCCCGCCACTTCTTCTTCATGCACACACACACTCACACAATCCAAACCATCCTGTTTAGTAATTTCCAGTCTCATTTTTTGGTAGCAAGATCGAATTGACGCACATTACGTTTACAGCAATAATACAAACAGACACACATGATACCTCAAGCACTGCATGAAGTTTCCTCTCTGCCGTCCTCTCATTATATTTTCCTGCCGTTCTCTATTTCATCCTCACAACCTCGATAGTCATTTGCCATCGCAATTATCTAAGTGAGGGTTTGAAATATCTGATAGAACTCCACTATTTGTTGGAGTTGAACCAAATGTGCAAAACGTGAAAAATAATCTATATATAACTTGGCACTCGGGATTTAAAATTGGGTTTTGATGAGGTTTTGTCCGCCATTCTTAACTCTCAACCCTGATCGCACACGTGCAAAGATATTAACATACTATTCTTCCTCCAACTGTCAGAACTAAATTCTTTAATAAACATTGGTTAACCAATATAGACTGTGAACACTGGCAAACACGTGTGGCCCCCCTGCTGGAATCCACAGCTGTCCATCAATTCTTACAGACGGACAATGCTGCCCGACTCGGATGAAGAGCGTATTAGTTGTCGCTTAAGAACCTAAATATTGCTTTTCATTATCGCCTTTCCTTTATTCTCTTCTTCTACAGCCTTTCATTTCTCTCCCAGCCGGTCTCTCCTCCGATCACACTCCCCCAGTTTGACGCCCACTGGAAGAGCAGTGGAGCAAGGGGAGAGAGAGAGAGAGAGAGAGAGAGAGAGAGAGAGAGAGAGACAGCGAAAAAAAATGTATAAGAGACAAGCGTTGAATTGAAAAAGATATGAAAGAGCGGAAAAAGTCTTTCGTCTCTTTCGGGGAGGAGAATACGTTCACCGAAAGGAAAGGAAGGGGCATTAGAGAAAGAAATTTCCATTAATAAATGGAAATAGCCTGCAAAAAGGTTTTCATTAACAAGCGGGAACTAAAGGCAAAGATAAAAAGAAAAGGCCGATTTCTCTCGCAATGACAATAACAGAGAAGAACCAGGTATCGAATGGAGTAGTAACAGAGAAACAATGCATTCACACTCCCAACTGGCCTGTTCCCATTGGCTAAATGTGAACCTGTGCTCTTACATGATCCCAAACGCTTGCACACGTGACCAGTGATCCATGCAGGTCAGGCTGTAGGTAGAAGTAGCGCTTACACCTTATTATCTAAAGAAAGACAGGAGGAGAAAACCTAAAGAAAAGGTGAGCTCATGGCTCGCTGAGATAGTACAAGCACATACAAACGAGCACCCACAACTAAAATAAACCGATAACAGCAGCCAGGGGCAGATTCAGCTTATTACACCTCATATTAAACAGACAAATGAGATCCTGGCCTGCTGCTGATAATCTGCACCCCCGTGTCCTTTGCTGCGCTGTATTACATCATCCAGAAGCAGCGACTGTCAAGCCCGGTCATAAACGCACACACATGAATCCCCAGTACCCATTGTGAATGAAATGGTTAACTGGGGGAAGCTGACTCCAATGATCTTGCCAATCACGTGTCCAAAACACCAAACGATTGGTGGTGCTGGCTTGTCGCTTTTGACAGTCTGAAGTCTAAAAAAAGGGAAATTATTGGTGGAAAGATTTGTTGAGTTTGTACTGAACCAACAGCTCAGCGTGTAACCCGAGTAGATACAAAAACAAATTACATCACTATGACACCATCAGGGTTACTTACTCCTCCCGAGGGAAAGAAAACACAATGTACCCGTGGGGATAATAACCATGACTGGCAAAGGGATCTTTTATGTGCCCAAGCAGTGGAGTACCCTGTTAAGTAAGATTGGTCTGTCCCCTCACCTTGGTGTACACGCCCCACGACAGCTCCGTCTCAATCACCATGACGACGATGCCAAACATCCCGAAGATGAGGGCATAGTCACTCAGCCTCTTCCTCTTCTCGAACAGAGCCCTGCGATGCCCCAGTTTGTAACCAATGTTTTGATTCTTCCGTTTGGAGGCCTTGGAAGTGCTCCCCCTGGCCCCGGACCCCACCGCCCCGACCCCCGCCTGCCTGCTGCCTCTCCCCGGCTGTGCGCGCCTGCTCTCCACCAGCGCGTGGTTCTGGTGATAGATGGACAACTGGTTAGAGGTGGAGTCAGTGATGTCATATCCTGCTCTGGGGTACGGGGAGTCTTCTTTGGATGAAATAACAATCTCTGGAGGGCTCTGAATGAGGGGTTGATTGGCAGAGGTCTGCGCCACCAATGAGGTAGGTGGGGCTTCTCGCTGCCGGTCGTGCCCCCCGGTCGCCGTTGCCCCGGCAACAGCTGAAACGCCACCCTCTTTGGTTTCGCTGCTGCTGTCTGATTCAATGAGGTTTCTGCGGGAGGCGCTGAGTCGGCTTAGGGGCTTCATGACCCCGCCTGTGTACTTGCAGGAGCTCATGGCGATCTCCGTGAAGGGGTTACTGTCCCTGCGGTGAACCAGAGGGCTGGCCTGCCTGTGTTTGCAGCCCCTCTCCCTGTCCCTGTCCCTCTCCATTGAGGGCGAGTGGGACGAGTAGAACAGGGCGTTGTACACCGGGGAGTTTTCCCCGCTCAGGCTGTGCTGCGAGCCCAGGCAGGAGGACAGCGGGGTGCTGGTGGGGTGCAGTGCGTTGGGGATGGGTGGGGGCAGAGGCTGGGCTCCAGAGGACGACTGGGGCAACTTGGGGAGCGATGCCGGCGGCAAATTGGGCGCGGCAGAAGACGGGGACGGGGTGCTGCCATTGAGGCGGTCGAGGCTGGACCCTCCCAAGTGGTTGGAATGGTTGGATCCGGGCTGGTTGCCCGTGGTGGAGGGATGGGATACACTGCCCAGAGGGAGGAGGAAGCGCTGGTCCTCATCCTCACTCCCTCCTAGCAGAGACAAGCTCAGAGAAGGGGGAGGCTCCATGGTCACGGACGTGGCCACACACCGGTCTACAGGCGAAACACAAGAACAAGAGAAGAACCCAGGATGAACAGAGAACACTGACTATTTATCATGACAGCAGCAAGGCAGACAAGACAGACGGAGCGCGAGCAGCAGGGAGGGGAGGGGAGGACAGTGATTGACAACGGTTAGTTAAAACAAACCAGGGTAAAGACGGCAACTCCAAAAGCTGAAAATGTATGACAGCGGAGTGAAGAAAAGTGGACTTAACTGGGGAATTTGCTGTATTCCACGAGTCACATTTGAGTCAGCTGCTCTGTCATTCCCCCTCGTGCCGATTCCCAGTGTCCTGTCCTTCTCCCACATCCCTTAATGTCTCAATCTGTCATCAAATGTCATTCGTTACATTGACGTTAGCCAGAAGCATGGTGCAGATCCCCGAGCATCGAAATGAGACGAAGCTGAGAGACTAAAAGAATAACGATCCCACACCATCGCAAGAGAAGTGACGGTGACTCTGTGTTTCCCTCAGTTAACCATAAGTTGGCTGCATTTGATTGATCGCCCCCCCCCCCAAAAAAATAACCTACTTTCAGTATATGATATAACCAGACACCTTCACGGCCCCCTCCTCCCGGTGTGTTTCCACCTACCTCCTACCTCTTCTCTCTCGGTCCCTGTCCCCCAGGTTAGCTGTGTTGAATCACTGGCTGGATGAAAATAGACTTTTTCTTTTTCATGTTGTCACGGCCATCCCATCATCCTTTTGTTGTTGTTTTTGTTGTTGTTGTTGCTTCGCCTCGTCTCATTCACTCATTCATTCATGCATTCAAGTCCCTCCACAGGTCCCCCCCCCTCCTTGTCCCTAGAAATTGTGCGTCGCACGCTCGGACAGATGTTGCCTCCGTCTGCGCTCCAGCCGACGCGATCGGTTCGTCTTCTCTCTCAATCAAGCACCGGCGATCGCCCGACGGAGCCCATCTCGGTTTGTCCAGCGGGAATCGGCCCGAGGTGAAGAGGGATACTCCGGAGGGGCTGGATGGCATCGGTCAACCTGTGGCTGCGTGCACGTCAAAGATGAGACATTAAACACCGGCGCTGGCAGGACAAGACGAAAGAAGAAGGAGAAAAATAAAACAGAACGCAAAAGCTGGACGTCAAGTGTTTGAGACACGAGCGGGGAATTCTGTGATTTAATATGTAGCTCCACCGGCTTCCACTCACTGTGTCCCCGGATCCGTCTCTCACTCTCTCCTCCAACTTGTCTCCCCCTTCCTCCGCCTCCAGCCGCGCCGTTCGTTCCCATTGGAGGAATCAGAGGAGCGCAATGAGCGCGCAGAGCAGGTGGCGCGGCTCGTCAGGTGCGCCAAAACGAACGTCCGCTGAATATCTTTATTTATTTTCTTCTTCTTTTTGCCGCGACTCCAGGAAACATTTGATCCGTTCGGTATTTGTAATTAAAGTGTAAGCCGATTTGGTATTGTTGTAAAATGACACTGGTTAAAAATAAAGGCATAGTGAGAAGTGTTTAGATATCTGCATAATGTGCACGTGAATACATTTGGCAAACAAAACTGTGGCAAAAAACTCCAACACGTGACGTATAGGAGGATGTGGAGAAAGCACCTGCCCACTTGTTTTATGATTGGTAAATATAAGAAATACTTTTAATTAATGAATGGTTTGGGTTATCATAACATGTGTAGTTAAGGACTCTCACTACATACATTTGTTTTTCTTTCATTCCTCATCTATTTGTGCGCTGCCATTTGCTCTTAAGCATGGATGAAGTTGCATCGGACTTGATTATTAGTCTTCGAATTAATGCCTTAATATAGGCTTGATCAAAACAATCGAAATATGATTAGCAGAAGACTTTTTCAATTAAATTACTGGGAGACTATTATATTTATTACATATAATTCTAACTTTACAAAATGTATACAAAATAATCCCCCTAATTAGGACGCAAAATTGTGTGCTAATTATGCGTGCAGTGTGCACACAATTGGATAAGCACTGGCAAATAACGGTGTACATAACGAATTGCACATAACAGGTCAACAACATGTCCTGTGATTATACAAGTTGAAAGGCATCAATAAAGCAAATCACTTCGCGTGAAAGATAATTCCCGGTGCAGACAACATGAAACATGAAGGCTTTAGGTTTCTATACAGCGAGTGGTTTCTGCCCCGGGTCGATTCACGATGAGTCAAAGGTGGAAAGCGGCTTGTAAATTCTTCACAGAAAGGCGTGGGCAAAGGTCAAAGGTCAGGTTTGTGCCTTCATTGGGCAAAGCCGTTTATAAATGTATTCTTTATAGGTTGTTGGTAGAGCTGCACTTGGGAATTATGGTAAGAATTTCTTCTTTAGTCAGACAAAATAAAAAGACATTTAAAGACAACATTTTTACAGATTTCTCATCATGTAACAGATACGCAGACACACAATACGTCTTTTAATCAAGATAATACACTGGATTAATCAATGACGATTAAATAATCGTTAGATGCTTCTACTCCAGGAGCTTAAAAACAAAGGGAAAGCCCTTTGTAGCGCATCTGTAAAGAAACACTTTAAAATTGCTTTTTTCAAAGCCGCCACTGCAGATAAAACTCCCAATGGAAATCAAGATGAAGTGCACTAATCTGTGTTTGTAAATGGAGAAAACTTACTGCGAATGGGAATATATAAATTGGCCCTCAACATGTTGATGGAGGGTCTATTGGTCCCTGTTTACTGTGATAACAGCACAATGGCAGAGGAGCTAACTTCACTATTGCACAGAAAATAGTGGTTTGCTTTCATATTAATGTTCAGAATGGTAAACAATTTTCCTTTAATCTTCCAACAGCAGTTTCTTCACAGTGTTTCTTCACAGCTATTTGCTTTGTTGAGATATAGTTTCTTCCCAGCTGTTCTGTGAATAAAACACGGGCGACAGAGCAAGAGGTTCAATAAACACAATACAACAAAGAACAGTAAATGAAAAAAAAGGTCTGCCAGATGTCCAGGGGGTCATTAGGACTGACAGAAAATAGCAACGGTGGCAGTATATTTCGCTGGGCTTAATGTTATCGACAGGGGTTAGAGGGCAGGCGAGAAAGATGGAGAGTTTGGAGCGATGACAGCGTGGGGAGTGACAGGGGAGTAATGATGGGCCCTTTCAGTATAAAGGTTGGTGTACAGTTCTGGCCCGCAGCCTACGTCAGATGTATGGTGTGACACATACGTCAACCAGGAAAGTGAATAATAGAATACAAAGAGGAATAATAAAGGGGCAGTTGCCATGCCAACGTTGTAGTACACAGATGAGTCCTCTTTCTATTATCTCGTTTAAAGTCACATAAAAGCTCGACTACAGGAGAGGATGTCGTGTTTGCCGACTTCATCGCCCAGCCACCAGCGTTGTCTATACAGTAGTGTGTGGAAGATGCGAGCATTTGGAAGAGGAGGCACAGATGTGAAAGGAAAGACGGATTGGACCAAAGTCCCTCCCACCACACACATATATTGTAGTGTATCCACTAAATAAAATTGTCTGCATGCTAAGTGTTTTTTCCTCCTCTATGTCCCTCTGAAAGGAGTGGACTTAAAGTGGAACCAAATTTGAGTAAAATAACCTTGAAGCTGTACTCCTGTTGCTTACTGAATAAAATAACCACACTCTGACTGAACAACAAGGTCAGTCAGTGAAGAAAAGAAAAAGGAGAAGCAGGTTTCTTTTCCCTCTCTCTTTCTCCAAATCGGACAGCTGTTAGCAGACATATGATGAATGTCAGCGAGGTGATGAGTGAGTACATTGCGTAGCTGCATGGCTCTTCTTAATAGACCACTGGGCTCCCCCCCTGCCCACATTAGACATCCCCTTAAACGCTGCCCTACACCGGCTCCATTGTATCCTAATGGCTCAGATTGCATTATAGGGGCCTGGGAGCAGCGCGGACGAACCCGCAGCATAAAAACGACCGCAGATGGATCTGTGCACAGCACACAGCCCTCTGACGTCCTGAGATATCCTAATCAAATACAGGGAGTGGGAGACCGCAAGGGAGGAGGAGGAGGGGGGGGGGAGGCAGTTGAAGAGAGAGGTGTTGAAAGGGAGGAGTGAACGGCAGAGTTGGCAGAAAGCTGCGGGGAACACGTCCGCTTGAAGTGGCGAGGAAGAACATCTCGCCTTCAAAAAAACTGTGTGCTTGTGTGCAATGTGACACACAAAGACCTCAATACACACACACACACACACACACACACACACACACACAATCCTCATTGATACAGCTCCATCATTTAAGTCAGAAATGGTACCAGACACCAAACAAAATGCTCCTGCCTTATAATATACAAGACAGAAGCGGAAACAGAGTGCACGGAGCTTGCAGACACGTGTCGTTCCACATTTAGCCCGTTTGGCATGTGATCGCAGGAAAAGCAGGTGTATCCATTGACATTGATGATAGATGCTTTCCACTCATGGAGTACCCTGGAATCTTGGCTGCCTCGCCGTATACTGGAATAGCTCACTGGGGCACTCAATGGTACAGAGTCATTGCTAATTTGATTAATTTCACATTTGTTTTTCCCACTTTGACAAGTTCAAACGTCTGCTGTGATACGGTCCATACGGGGGCTTATTTGAGACGGCTAACAAGCGTTTTCACCGCGTCAGCATGACCTGAAAGTGTCTGCCGTCGTAGTGCTGGGTGAGTGTTTGGTGTCAGCTCTCTGCAGACTAAAAGACACCCGTCAGCAGACTGGTGTCACTGCTGCATTTACACTTATACACACTTATTCGTGAAACTTTAAATGGTCAGGTTCCTTTTCTTAGAGTGGGCGAATTGAATTATCTTACAGTTACCACAACGTGGTGCGAGGGCTCTACGGCCGGTTCTGCGTGGTCACGGTCCTCTCGATGTACAAGTAGCAGGGGGTCCAGGTCTCACACACCTTCTGATCGTACGCTGAGTGCCTGATAGTAACGTTTTTCGCCGGGTTGATTCTTGTGTGTCTGCCTGAGAGGTGACTGCAGTCGTCATGGGTCGGCGGCCTCCGATCTCTCTAAGTGGAGACGCCTGATTCGTGCCAAACTGACAAGTTGACTTGATCTACTAGACGTCGCGTATTGTGCCATAATGGCATTTTTAGGAGGTGCTGTGCACTCGCGGGTAGCATCCAATTTGACTAATTATTGTAGCATTACGGAAGCACTAGCTTTGGTTTACAATAGGACGTGGTGAGTAACCAACATTACATTTAGCTAGAAAATGCAAAAGAGCAGAGTTTTAAATTCTGAACATAAAGTAAAGCTAAATGAAACCACTATTTCCCATGTGAAGACATAGTGGGCCAGTATGTACCTGAGCAGAGGGGGAAGCTGCTCTCCCTTCTGTGTGGGTTGTTATCCGAGCTTCTCCTCGCTTTGTTTCACTTTGCCGTGCCCGCTGCGCACGCTTTCATGCACGTCATGTTGGAGATCTGAATACTCGTGCACTCTCACTGCTGTGATGTTTAATTGAATAAATATGCCCCACAATTGGCTAATCCCCCCCTGACCAGACCACAAGCGCATCAGGCGTGTTTTTCCACTTTCAGGTTTCACTGACATGGACTCGTTTGAAGGCAGATGGCCTGGCCTATTTTCCTGCAATATCTGTGTAAACATCATGTTGACGCGTCGTGAAAAGGCCTGGAATACCTGCGTCTGTGGACGCAGAGCAGCTGCTGGGGGCCTGCGATGCAGTCATCTGTGTGAGTAGTTCCATTAGCTGGCAGTTATTAGCCGAACACACCGTCAAAGAGAGAGAAAAGTGTTTTTCTACACCTCCCCCCCACCCTCCCGGGCCGGGGGTCGGCCGAGCACTCTAGCTGTGTCACCACTTGCTACCAAATGGCGGCCGGTTAAGATGCGTATGAGGGAATCAGCGGTGCAAACGTTCAGCAAAAAAAGGTGTTTTGAAAAAGTGAGTGAATGCAAGAATGCAGCTATTTTATAACCAGACAACCCGATTTCTGCTGGCGTTTGCCGCAGCAGGATAAAGGATTATTAGCTGTGGGCAGACGCAGACGTGCACATTCATTCAAACCAACTTGTGGTGCTTTGCCGAGCAGAGATAAGAAATGAAGAATAGGTGATAGTGAAATGGACAAGCAACACATTTAATGATATCCTTCCTGAATTAGGATGTTTGTTATGAAAGTATTCATTTATACAGATTCTGTATAAATGTTCCTGGTTTTCAATTCCACAGTATTTTCAAAGTACATCAGACCACACGACTGTATGAATCCACCCTGATTGAAACAATCCCCTCACTGTTGCACACAGAACTCTTGTTTACACGTTCATATAACGATTGCCCACGAGGAGGAAACCTTCTTAATTAATTTCTTAGCCCAAACTTATTTGTGGGGGTAATCCTCAATCTTCTTTTCATAATTAGCAGTGGGATTCCACTGCTACACAGCCTCCGCTAATGAAACGAGCTGTTTGGGAGGCATTAACAATACAATGATTTACAAGGCGCTGCGCTGATTGGATGGCAATACTGTTGCCATAATCCCGTCCCCTGACAAGAGACAATACCGGATCTAATGCTACACTGAGCGGATTCACAATTAAGACACTCAATATCACTATTTGTTCCCAGTGGGACATCAGAGCCAACTCTGTTACTGCATCATTCACACTGCTGAGTGGATTAAACCTCATGCAGCACATTAACTATCCTCAGAAAGAATGCACGCTTTCTTGCATAGAACACCCTTTGTATTTTGATCCTCATTACCTGCAGTACATCTTTTGTATATCACATAACTACCCAAATGGCTTATTGATCCTTTCTTTATATATCCACATAGCTACTCCTGACGCTACTTGCTGTGTGCAATGTTACATTTGATGCAAATGCACCACTCAAGACTTACACCATCTGAAAATTAAGTCATAAGGACAAAAATACACAAGCTTAAAAAAATGCAATCAATTTAAGCCACTATTTCATAGATAAACGGAATGTCAGTAGTGCACAGCTGTCATGACGCCCTTCTACACTCATCCTCCTGGCCTACGGTGGGGACATGTTTCCATCTGCTGATCCTTTGGAGCATTGCAGGAGGCGCTTTGGCTCTCTGAGAAAACACCGCCCCTGCAGTAATTTGCTTCTCATAGACTGTCAGGATTAGAAAACCTTCTTCCCATCTTTGTTTCGGCATTAATGCAATTGAAAATTTTCTTAGATAATAAGAATAAACACATGACACAGACGGAAAGAGAAAACCAGAAACGCATCACTCCACTGAAAGAATGCTACTCACTTCTTTAATGAATTTGAACTTTCCAAATATCATTAGTAAAAAAAACTCCAGCATATTTCTTTGTAGCTTACTTAAAACATATAGAAATGCAATTGTAGATGATTTATAAAATATATACATTGAAATTATACAAATGCATACACACAGATATATATACATATTTATATGAAAACACCCCTTTGTTCACAGTGGGGTCAAAAAGTCAGAGTCCAACAACCTGTTAACCATAAACAGAATTCTCTTACAGCTTAATATTCCAATTTATATATATATATATATATTATATATATATATATATATGGCTGGTATAAATCAATGAATTTAATCCTTAAATAATAGCAAACAAAGACCAAAAATAATGGTTCTATATTAGATTGCATGTGAAATTACTATTGGGTGAAGCTTGATAAAAGGCCTTTGTCTACTTGTTTAGAAGTCAGATTCTAATGTCGCTATTAAGGCCTAAACGAGAGCTGGAATCACAGCTGAAAACACTTAAAGTCCTCAATTAAACCCAACCGCAGCAGGAGGAGAGGTCCCACTCTCCAGAACTAAGTAGTTAAGAGGCTTAACTACATCTAGCTTAAAAAACCCTTCCGTTTCCATCAAAATATTGTTCACAGTTAAAAGCTAAAAACCAATGGTCGAAGCACCAGCGATGACTGACATGGCCTCAAACAGAACAGAAAAATGATGTAAAACTGGATGAGTATAAATTTCTTTCACTTCATGAAAACAACATGCAATATTTTGAGAAATGTGTTTAACTTCTGTTCGTTATAAGATTCTGGAACTGGACTCAGGCTTTTGGACCCCACCGTAACATCTGCGTGATCATGTATTTGTATACCTGATGTATATATTGCACCATCCATCTACATACAAGCAAATTAACACAGAACACAGACAACAAAACAGTCTTTGTATAGTAGTTAGCAGAAACTGGCCAAGCAAGAGAACCTAAAAGCCGTTTGTATAAAGAAAGAAAAAAAAAAAAAAGTAATGCGATACTCTAGGTTTTGCTTGCATGGCCAGATATTTATGAACCGTTTCACTGGAAGTGAAGATAAAATACAAAAGCCATAAACAGAAAAGCTGTAATTCTTGGAGGTCTTGACATCAGGAATACCATATTAAAATGATCTACCGGACGCTCTGGCATTTGCTGGAATGCTATTGGTAACCATGGCAACGACACATGATTAGATTAACAGCAGAGGGTGTACAGTAAATTTGAATTCGACTCAGAAAGAAAAAAAGGGCCTGGTCAAAGGCTTCGGGAGCAAAATGTTGGATCGAGGGTGTTTGGTTCGCCACTGAACAGTTAACGATAAGAAGCACAACACGACCGAGGATTCAAACTTGTGAGGAGCGTAATCACACTTACAACACTGCTACAATGGTGGGAAATATCAGGTTGAATGTCAAATAGCGGCACTTGTCAGCCACTTAAGTTCTCATGGGAAGAGGCCAAGCCACCTGGGTCAAAGCCACACATCTCATACGATGCAAAAATAGGTCATATCGAGATGACAACAGAGAGAAGGATGAAGGCAGGATGTTCTGAACACTGCGATGACAAAAGAAAAACTGACATTACAAATCAAAACCAACACGGTTGTAAACTGAATACAGAAAAACAGAAGTAATAAGAAGCAAACTGATAGAAATCAGATTTATAGCAATGTTTAGGATGGTGATTAATCAGCCTTCTTCTCCGAACACTGGTTCGGTCTCCCCACACCTCCACCTGTCTCCTACGTCCTGTCTCCTTCCACCGCTCTCCCTCTTAAGCTTTTAACCGTGTTCATCCCTTCTCAGTGATGTTTGATTGTCTTCCCCCCCCCCGCCCCATTACGTCCACGCTTCCAATCTGCCTTTGTGCTTTTATTTTCTCTCCCCCACATGTTCATATCCCCCCTCTCAGTAACGCACTCTGCAGCGGCCTACGCGTCCTCCTGCTTGAACTCCACTGCTCCTCCATTTCTACTGCTGCCGTACCCCACGGGCAGACTCGCTCCATTGTTCCGGTTCCCCTCCCCCGACTCGAAGCTCTTCTCCTCGAGCGGCTTGCCGATCCAGGCGCCGTAGCCGTGGCCGCTGAGTGCTCGAAAGAAATTGTGCTTGGCCTGCTGGAAGGACGTGGCCGACAACTTGGCCTGGGAGTAGGAGGGCAGCGTGAGGAGGTCGGCGCGGCCACTGCGCTGGCACACGGAGCGGAACAGGCAGAAGAGGTTGGACTTGGACACTCTGGAGACACTGAGTTTGTTCCTGGGGAGAGAGGAGAGGGGGGGGGGGGGGGGGGTGAGATATGTTAGCGGGCCGTTTAGTAACAGGGTTCATAGAGCAACATTCCCTCTGATTCTGCTTCCACAACGGCCTGCAGCTAACTGTTCAAATCAAACGCAATGAAGCGTGTGGTTACTTGACAGTTTTTACTGAGCACTTAGTTTTTTTTTTTTTCAAACTAATGCTGCCAATGGTGTCCACACACACACACACACACACACACACACACACACACACACACACACACACACACACACACACACACACACACACACACACACACACACACACACACACACACACACACACACACACACACACACACACACGTTAATTTATTGTTACTGTTTTCTTCTAAATACATCTTCAAGATTGTCTCTTCAGAATGTTTTTTATTTTTTATTTAAGTAACAATCATATTAATGATCGTTAACCACAAGAGAAGACCAACTACTAAATCATAAGGGCCACTAACAGATTTTTAAAGCTATTCAAACACATGCGTGTTGTGATCAGGAGACAACATTCGGTTTGGCTGCTTACCCGTCCAGTTTGCCCTTGGTACCGTCCAGCACCTCCACGCTGTGCTGGTCGGGAAAGCTCCAGTTCACACTGGACTCCTTGGTCTTTCCTGTGTGCCGCGTGGAGTCGTACACACTCACCCTGCCCACCTACAGAGAACGCTCAGGTCAATCTGATGTTCGCCCTTCCGTGTGAGTCAGTAATTCCAGACAGAGGGATGGTAATTCCGCCACCATTTTCCTGATTGCCAAAAATGTGTTTGTTTACCTCTGGGTGATTTAGCATGAAGGGAGGCGGGAGACTTTGGGTGAAGGCCTCGCCGTCTCTGGCCAGCCGACAGCACACAGCACGCGTCAGGTGACCGTGGCTGTACAGATAGCCTGACAGATCGGAACAACAGAGAGGACGCAATGCAAGGCTGTCAATTCATCCAATTTCACTCGTTGACTCTGGTGAATGAAGTCAAGAACAGCGGGATGCTTCACCAAGCGTGATGGACTTCAGGTAGATTGGGTTCAGGAAGTGGCTGAGCAGCGCTCCCTGCAGACCCAACACGTTCCAGCGCAGGATCTTATCACTGCAGCTCATGGTTCGCAGCCTCTCCCCGTGCTGGATGCCGTCCCAGGTGGGCACAATGGCGCTCGACTCTACTGGGATGGTGCCCTCGCCTGGCACGGGCACAGTCACACACACACAAAAGGTCACCGGTGTTGCCTACAGGCTTACAGAATTGGCCTTCATGCGCTGCACTAATACACGTTTGTAAAGGCCGATGCGTGTCCATTTCATCGCTCACCGTTCTCCACTTTGGTGCGCAGCTTTCCCTGCTTGGCGTTCTCAAACAGAGGCTGATGGCCCTCGACTTCATCCCCCGACTCGCTGCAGGACTTGTCGAACAAAGCACCATCCCCGCAAGGCGCCGTGCTTCGGAGAGAAGAGAACGACGGGACACAAGGTGTTAATATGACAAAGCCTAAAAGAAGAGACCATATTGATGACTCCGGTGGTGGTGGTGGGGACACACTCCCACCTGATGTAGAGGTGAAAGGTGATGTCAGATTTGACCCGGAGTAAGTCATTCTCCGCCACCTCAAATATACTGTCGTCTGTTCCATCGTAGTGCTTGAGCAGCTCAATATACAGAAACCTGAGAAGAAAGGAAACGGGGAGTTAGACTTACAGATAGTGTCCTGCAGACATGGTCTATAAATTCACAAGGGAATTATTAATAGTAAAACGCTCAGATCAGTGTGTACCGAACAAATCCCCTTCTGGAGATGATCTCAGCGTGGCAATCGTTAACGGTGTCGCCTTTAAGGCTCAGCTCCTCCCCTTTTACGCAGCGATTACCTGAAGAAAAAAGGGGACACATTCAACGCCAAAGTTCACAACAATTTAATTAAATAAATCTTACAGAAAAATGGAGTTAAAGTGTAAATTGTAGCACAATTGCTTTATAAGCTCAGGTAATGTTTGTACCAGTTCCCAGGCTGACGACGGTCCCCAGGCCCTCCCCCCTCCTCATGACGATGGTGGCCAGAATCTTGCGTCCCAGAAGGCTGTGCTGGATACGTGTGGTCAGGGCGTTGAAGCGCTGGTGACTCAACATGGCTATCTGGTCATGCAAGGTGCTGCCGCTCACTGGAAGCTAGAAGAAAGGATGTATACAGGACAAATAGAAAAAGGAAATTAGGCTTATTGAATGTTATGCAAGTCGGAAATGTATATTCGTATTCGGTAGAAAATAATTGGGTAATGTTTGTACGCCGTCGATACAAATTTAGTTCCCGTAGCTGCTACAAAGCTTCGGCCTTCCAATGAGGAGAACCAATTTGCTTACTGTGAAACAGTGAATGTGTGTGCTTTACTCAAAGGTTGCATCTTGTTGATGTTTTGACACTTGCTAAAGTGAGGGGGTAATAATGACAGACAGGTGTCATGTCCTGCCTTATCCCCATGTTGAGCCAGAGACGGCCCGTGCTTCATCATAGACGATGTGACCCGCTGAAAAGTCCGGTACCTCAGCTGGAATAAGCTCCCCGGTGCGGGCCGCTCGCTCGGCCTCTCCGATCAGAACCCGCAGAGCGGCGTCTGCTGCTTCCTGTTTTCCCTGCTTCTTGTTGGACGCGCACACCGGAGGGAACCAGCGCCCGCCGAGCTTGGCCTGGTAGGTGAATCTATACAGGGGCAGAGATGAAAAAGGTCATTGGATGGGGGGAGGGTGGGGACACTGGTACATTTTAAATCGCGTGGGTTTTTTGGGGAATATCAGTTCGCACATACTTGGGCTCATGTGGTGGTCCAGACTGGCCCACTAGCCGGATCTCAGCGGCAAAGCCCCGGGCTCTAGCGTACTCCAGGAGACCCGACACGGCATTGTTGTTCAAGTGGTTGATGAGATCTCCAACCCCGGCCTCGTGTGCTGCTCGCAACTCGTCCGCAGTCAGAGGCGGCAAATAGGGACACGTAGTCCCAGAACCATTGCCGTCACTATCGCTGGAAGAGCCCAGGGGCAACTGAGGCTGGAAAGGGAGGGGACAAGATGATGAGCAGAACTGAGGTCGTTTCTCTTTTGTCCCTAAAGTCACTTTGCTTCGCATCCCCTCCTTTTCTCACCTTGTTGAGCTGCAGTCTCCCGTCAGCCATTAGTTCTTTGACGGCCTCTTCTGCCGCCAGCTGGCGGGCTGCCTTTTTGCTCGGAGCAGAGGCCTCTCCAAACAAGCTCTCTCCAACCTTCACCCTGAACATGAACCTGAACACAGGGCGGAGACGGTAAAGAATGGTGGAAAGAGAGAAGGGGGGGGGGGGGGGGGGGGGTTCTGGTTTCGGTTGTTCTCCGGGATCATAGATTGTACCACGTGCGTCACAATAGATAAATAAGTAACAGTGATCCAGACGGGTGAATTCAGTGTTTAGAAAGTGTAAGAAGGGACACAAATGTTTTATTGCATCCATCAGTTGGCTGCCTGAAGGACAAGAAACAGAAAGAGGGGGAAAGAGTGACAAGACAGAGTACAGAATAAACAGAAAGAGCCGATTGACCGCTTCCCTGAGGGGGAACAAACATACACAGACATGTTTTTTTGGGAGGGTTTACAGTACCGGGGGTCATGTGGGGGGCCTGCCTGGCCAGTCATGATGAATTCGATGGGGTTCCCGCTGCGCTGGCTGTACTCCATCAGGACGGACACTGGATTCTTCCCACCAGGCAGCGAGCGGGACAGCGGCTGGCGAGGTCCTTCCGCTGTACCCATTCCTTCCACACTACTCGTCCCAAAACCTCCCCCCGCGCCTTCAGCCTGCCCCTAGTGGTCAGTGGAGGAGAAAACATTAAAAATGATGGCGGCCCTTTTTTTTTTTCCTTCTTCGAGTTGACTGTACAATGGCTTCTAGGTTCAGCGTTTGCTCTGATCTGCATTAAATACGGTGGTCTCTCGGGGGTTTAAAGCACAATTTGTCTTCAGGTGGACGACAATGGCTTGTTTGAGCACATTCAAACCTAAAACCCACACTAGTGTCTGGCAGTACATCCATCACTTGGTCCGCGCCGACAGCATTTCCCTCGTCTCCCGTACTCGGCCCCGCCTGAATCTCCGCGACGAGAATACGCAGCGTGGCAGCAGCGGCGTCCTTTTTTGCAACCTTCTTGCTGGAGGCTTCTGCGACAGGAAACAACCTACCGTTGAGCATCACCTGCATGCGAAATCTGACAGGAGACGGGACATAGATGAGGAACAAGACGGGATTAATTGGGCCGCTACAATTTCCCAACACTAAAGAGTCACAAAAAAATGCAGCTTTCGTTGCTAACAGGCAGCATCATACGTCTTGATTACGGCAATAGATCTATTTCTCAGACTTTGAATCAACAGTTGTCTCACCAGCTGTTATACAGAAGGCAACAAACATGATGTAATAAAACTGTACAACACCCCCAATGGGTAAAGTGGATGCATTCATGGATACGCTGATCCAACTTTTTCTTCCCCAATATAGCATTAGATGATGCGGATTACTGCTTTGATATCCATTAGCATTTTTTTCAAAATTTAAACATTAATCATAATGGGACAATTTAATAGGAGAACGACTAACTGTTGCGACTTAATTCTTGGAATTGCTAAATTGACAAAGATAATATATTTAATGTGGACACACCCCGCATGAATCACACAGACAAAGATCAGAAGAATTGACTTTGCTCGCCAAAAGTAACAGTAAAAAAAAACAAACAAAAAAACACGACAGATTAGGAGACTCACCGGGGGTCGTGAGAGGGTCCGGACTGGTCCAGGAGCAGGAACTCACAGTTCTGGCCCAGATACTGAGCGTACTCCATGAGGCCACTGACGGGGTTCTTCAACCTCACCTCCTGCAACTTGGCCCACAGGTTCTGGGGAGGCGGAGCGGCCAGCGACACGGCTACAGTCCCCACAGAGTTGGCCTTCTCTGCCGCCAGCTTCCCGGCGTCCGTCTCTCTGCGAATGGCGTTGAGGAATTCCGGGATGTCATCCGTAGCCCACTGTCCTTCGTTGGTCTCTTCCTCTTTACATGCGGTAAAGGTGGGGGGCTTAAATGGGGATTGGGATTCAAGGGAAAAACAGAAGGAAGTCCAACTTCAGTAACATCAGCGGAATAGCAATACACTCTTCATGCAGTAGTTGCATAAAGCAGCATTAAAACTAAAAACGGAAATTAGGTTAATTTCCAGGAAACATGTTATTCCTATAATTGTTGCAGAAAATATTTTTAATTACCTTGAAATTGTTGGCAGACATTTCAGTTGAAATATCGCGGTCAAATAAAATAAAATTTGTCACTTCTAGTTATGTTTTAAATACAAAAATTAAGAATGTGCCATTCCATCACACGGTGTCATTCCCTCATAGACCTTAGTAACATTTAATGAACCACAGAAATTTGACTCACCACCTCGCTGTGACTTTGCTCGGGCATCAAACCCTCTGGCAGCAGCAGCGGCTCGAGGCCTGGTGTTGGTGGCATTGGTGACGACGACAGAAAGAGAGACTCTCCTCTTTTCCGATCTCTACCGGGTTCCTCCAACATCGGGTCCCCCTCGCCGCGGGCGCCCTTTGAGGCTTTGAGGCTCCTTTCCATCCTCTCTCTGCGGTGGGCGGAGAGCTCCCAGGTGGGCGGGTTGGCGGCACTATTCTTAACAATCTCACCTTGCTTCTCCAGCGAGTAGAGGGTGGGATTGATGTGCTTGGCGCTCCTGAGACCCAGATTTTTGGCCATGAGCAGAGCGGTTGCCCCCTTTGACGTCCGCAGGTACTGCAGAACCAGCTCCTTCTGTTCTGCCATTGTGGGAAGCGCCGGATCGGGCGAGCTGGCAGAGACGGGCTGCTGTTGCTCCTGGTGCTGAACTTTTGCTGGAGGCTGGAACTCTACGGAGTCGGACGACTCTGACGAGGAGGAGGAGGAAGAACAACTGGATTCGGTGTCAGAGTCCTCTTCTTTTCTTTGTCCCCTATTTTCTGCCCTTTCTGTTTTTAGCTCAACCTTGGCGCCGGGTGCTGCGGGCCGTCCTGAGCCGACGCACAGACGGGAAGGTGGACCTTGCACTCTAGAGTTTTGATCCTCCTCGCCTCTGAAAGGTTCTCTGCAAAGACTCCACTCGGGAGGGACGAGTCCTTGCTTCGAGGCTTTCTGCGAGCGCTCCAACAAGTACAGAGCCCTGTTGACGACCTTCTTGGGAAGATGCAGTTTTTTGGCTAGAAATCTTGCACAGATACTCTCATTTGGCTTCAACGCAGCCAAAGCCCTGTGAACCTGGTCCTGGATGTCAGGGGTGAGGGTGATGTGGGAATTCGCCGAGCCGCTCGGGGCGGAATGTCTGTCGAACCGTTCCCCTCCTCTGCCGGGCCGGACTTTGTGGAGGGACAAAATTTGTAAGTTTTCACACACCGAATCGGCCGAGTCGTGACGCGGCCTGTTGGAGTACGGCTCGTGGTTTGTACCATGAAACTGGTTTTGATTTAGGTGTCGAGGACCTGTGCTGCTGCGTGGGTCCACTGGATACACAAGCGGTCGGTCCTGATCATACCCCCATCGACCCCTTAAGCTGTTGTTGGGGTACGATGAAAATCTACCGCTGCCCGACTGAGGCTGGTGCGAGGAACCAAGACGCCGGTCTGGTGCCGCTGCCCCGCCGCGTGGGCCGGCTCTGAACTGGGGCGCCTCAGAGCTGCGTCCTCTGAGGAACTCTGCCTGTTGGAGCTGAAAGGAACTGGGGGGGCCGCGATTGTGATTATACCAGCCGCTGGGAGCCTCCGGTTTAGGGGCCGCTTTACTGTGCCATGGTGCGTGAGGAGCGGAGGGGGCGAGAGAAGGAGCCGGGGGCGGCGGTATGGGCGCTACGGGACGGGCAGGGCTGTTGTGGTAACTTGAATAGGGGCTCTGCTGTGGGCCACCTCTTGGGTAAAACGGGGGTGGGCCCGGTCTGTTGTAATTCTCGTTGGCCTGGTAGTCCGGGGGCGGTTGCCTGTGGTAGCGTTCTTTGAGAGGCCCTCCTCTACCTCTGCTCATAGCGCAGGGGTTGAGCGTGAAGAGGGGCCGTGCAGCTTGAGGAGTAGCTTCCTTGAGAAGATCAGGTCCTCCAGCGCAAACAGCAGAGCCTGATGGAACGGGAGGGCGGGCCGACTACAGCAGATCGCCAGAAAAACAACAACAATGAGAATTATACCAGTAAGTAACAGTAAGATAATGAAATTCAGCAGATGTCAGTATTAGAAAGAAGGGTCCTTGGATAACTAAATACCAGCTGAAACCGCCTCCACGAAACGTAGAATAAAATACACAGCAGACTGAAATTTGAGACGGGACTAAAAAAGATCGCATGCAGAAATTAGCTCTAACGTACGGCGAAACCTTTAACGCCGCGTCTTCAGATTACACACGGGCCGCTCTGCTCCACGAGCACGCGGCAGGGTGACACATCGTCGCTGCCAGTCCCACTGAAACTTAATCCCAGGGCAAAAGGATGCCGATCAATAATTCAGAACGTCTTCTGACTATTGTTTTATTTCTGGCCTTACGAATTATTGCTGTATCTGGATCCATATCGGACAGGAACAACGAGACACCGACCGCGGACGGGAAGGACAGAACCAAGGACAAAAGAACACTCAGGGCCGAGCTGGAGACAGAAAAAATTGTGCGGTTACTAGACGACAACAAAAACAAGTTTTGCAGAGCTACTTATATGCCATCGGCCAAAAAACAACCTTTAAATGGGCGGATTCAGTTTGGCACAGCGAGAAATTGATTCGGCGTCAGGTGTCATAAGCGAACACACTCAATTATGTCTCTTAACAGTGAGACTGACAACAAGGAGACACCCAATACAGAGCTGCCGGCCCGGTCAGCAGCCACATCGGGCTGAGTGAGCCTGAGCACACAGAACATCGCGGTGATGGGGGCTGACAGCCCGGATGGGGGGGCAACGGGGCTGAAGCGGAGTCATCCTGACCCTGATGCGAGGCAGCAGGTGACAGACAAAATAAAATCTCGGTTTTTCACAACGCGCTGTCGGTCACACGACGGGTGAAACAGACTCTTTAGCATTCAACGCAAACACTCATTTACTGGCGTTAACCACAAGGCACAGTGGGCACAGTGGACCCCCCCCCCAAAAAAAAAGCACCGCGGATCTCACCTCGAGTATCGCAAATTAAAGAGGCAACGGCGAAAAAAACAAAAAAGCAGCAGTAGCTTCTCTTCCCAAAGTTCATATGATTTAAACCGAGACGCATAAAGAAAGCAGGGAACCAGAAGACAGAAGGACAAAGGGTCCGCGGGGGGGGGGGGGGGGGGCGAGCAGGTCCGTCGTGTCGCGTCCAAGTCAACGCAGGTCACGGCGCGCGCTTATAAGCTGTGCGGACAACACGTTGCGCTCTATTGCACCAGAAAAGCTGGGGGGGGGGGGGGACCGGGGGCAAAGCATGAACCGTGCTAAGTAAAAGAAAACAAGAGGCCATCGCACACGAGTTAAGTTTCGCTTTCCCTTCTGACGACACGATAGGTTTCCATTGCTGGTCACGTGACGCACCGGTTGGATTCAAGGACGGACAGAAGTTGCATTATAGAAAATAATAAAAAGTCACCTGGCTTTCGTTTCATGCCCAAAGGGGGTCACTCTGTGTACCGCAACGGCCACTGTGTTACCGTGGAGCTACAAGGGCATCCCCTGCAGAATGCATGCTGCACACAGCACGCTGTGGCCGAGAGGACACAGACATCACACCGTCAGAGACACACGAGACAGACAGAGGGAGACACAGAGAGGGACAGGATACAAATATCGCAGTGACACATTGAGATCGGGTTACTGGATTTGCGTTAGGATTGACAAAAAACAACAACAACCTAGAGTATTATAAGGTGAAGGTCACTATCACAAATAAGTGCATCTCATACACGGGAACAATAAAGCCCTTTTCCTCAAATAAATAAGTACCGCACTCATTAAAATGTTAGAAAGAAGAGTAGCAACAAAACTCACTGAAATTGTATCATACGTGATAGAGTACATCAAAGTACAGTTGCCAACCTAGTGAATGATCTCCTACAGGTTATGATTCTGTACAGGAGCCATTCTGCTTATTTACACCACACGCAGGACAGAAACACCTGTGCAATAAAAACCCTCATAATAGTTTGTTGTGTGTATATAATATATATTTATATAAAAATATATATTGTGTATATAACATTTCAATGAGTTTGTGTATTCTTGTTAGTGCTTTTTATAACTTGTTTATAATTGTTTGATCATGTTTTTTTAATGTCTCTCTGTACACTTTTCTTCCTTTGCTGCTGTAATCCTGTGAATTTCCCCGTTGCAGGACAAATAAGGGCTTCTTACCTTATTAATATGCTAATAAGATATCAGTTTATTTAATACAATGAAATCGGTTTTACATTTCCAATACAAATGAATCCAAGACTTTTACTGGATATATGACAGTAAAGTGAATATTAAAAAAAAACTATTTACGTGAAATAAATGGTTTACACATAGTTCACATGTGTGCATCATTCCAAACTTAGCATGGACGAAATAACATGATGTCTTTTAGTTGTTTTCCATCTCACTCTGCAAACAATCCTGCAAACTTGAAGCCCATGCATCAACAAAAACGCACCAGACTTTTAACGTTAGCTTAAAAGTCTTTGCAGCGGTTTTCTAACTCAAGACCCAACCCGGATCCACTCCTCACGGACGTTACATCTGGGCAACTTGACACTGGTGCGTTTCTCAGCGAGCTTTAAGTGATTAAAAAGAGATGGATGCCATTTAAAAAGCCTAACGCGACGGTAGCAGGGGCAACGTTGATCGCCAAGGGCAGCGAACGAAACTCGGAATCTCTTGCTGTTGTCCCTTGTTTTTATTTGACGCATTTCTAGAAGGAGCACGAAGCGTTGACTTGAGCGGCTACAGGTTGGACGCGTTGCCGACATTTCTAAACCAACACCGCACATGTGTTCCGACATGTAACTCTCGCACTGCGTTACGGAACAGCAGTGCTTAACGGTCCCTCCTCCAGGCTAACGTTAGCTAGCCTGCTAGCTTACGGCCAGTAGCAGTGCACTGCACCATTTCTAACTCTCGCCTGCCGCACATTGCCTGCAAACGGGGAAACATACAAACCACACTTGGCAAAATCCCATAAACGTCCGAAAGCGACTCAATGGCTTTAATCGATTACCTGAACTCGCAGAGCGTCGTCACGGCGGGATCTTGTCGGTGTGCAATATTTAAAGCGGCGATACGTTGATACCACGGACAAACAATCAAAGAACTGGTGCACGAAAAAGTGATGATTATTGATTGCGACCGACACAAAGCCACGCGTCGCCTGTGGATGACGTATCCCGATCGGCAAGGTTCAAACATGTTTCATCTGTATCCTTTGAATGCTTTACTGTATAATTGAGAGTTGGACACTTTTGTTGTTTAAATAAAGTCATTATTTATTACTATTACAAAGAAGTAAAATCTATTATTCCATCAAAATTATTCCAGGAGTAAAAAAAGGGGTTCCACATATATTCACAATCTCGTTGTCTTAGCTGTTGAGAACCTTCAGTTAAGGTAACGAAATACTTGGTTAGTTTTAGTAAAAGATTATGGCTTAGGTCAAATTAACTTGATTACAATATACTCATGTGGGCAACAATAACCCCAAGATAAAGTCAGTTTTTAGAGCCAAGGCCGTAGTTGTTCTCCACCATAAATACAATAAACACAGAGAGCGAGACTGGATATATTCTGTATTCTGTGTATTCCTCAACCGCCCTCTGGTAAAAATCAATGGATAATTGTTGAATTCCAAATCAATATCTTCACAATAGAGCTCTTACACAGCAAAATGGACAGACTCAAATTAACACTATTGTAGTTAATTTTAACACTTTTAAAGTGTCCCATGGGGTCCACACTACACAGTGTCAATGTAACACTTTTTAAAGTGTTGCCATTTTAACACTGTTATAGAGTTAATTTTAACTCTTATATAGTTGAAATTTAACAATACTCAAGCGTTAGTTTCTCAACACCAGTGGGTAGTGTTAGAAATTAATACTCATCGGAGTCATTAATTAACTCTTATAGTGTGATGTGCATACTATTAAAGGAGTTGCCCCATTAACACTATAAAGTGTTATTGCTGCCCCCCCTCCCCCGCCCCCCCACACCAAAAAAAAATCTCTAAATGAAATGTCAATAATTAGAAATACGAATGACAAGTTCACTACTTTAACATTTTTATTTCTTCAAATGCATCAACATTACCAAATCTTTTTTCATTGCTGTACATTTATCTAAATGTAACAATAAGGCACTATGTATGCTCTTTGACTATTGTCATTAGAGCATTGCTTGTCAAATGGTCTAAAATAAGTCAGTGCCTTCACAGATATGACAGAAAACACATTCATTTGGTCTTCTATACAGTATGCACTAAAGTGGTCATCATAGTACATTGTTTGTACATTACAGGATATTATGAAAGCGTGCTGTTCATGTATTATAATATCACAGATCTTTTTGAACACAGGAAGATCATCGGTACATCCAGTGCATAAGTACAACCCAACCTGGTACTCAGTACCGTAATATCTGACCCACCTTGTACTTGTAACATTTGAACAGGCATCCAAATGTAATGTCTCACTAATTTCTTTCCCACCTTGCAAGTTGCAGATGTTTTTGGATGATGTAGGACCAAATTCAAACCTTCTAAAGCAATAATTTTCATAGTTAAATGCCAATTGACGCTGATGTTGTTTCACTAATGATTTAGTGAGATTCTTAAAATTTTTGCCACATCTTTTGAAAAAATTGTGTTTAGCTTCAAATCGCATGCACCACATATGGATAAGAGGGCCAATTTTTTGTATGCATCTAGGATAGTGTACCATCAAGTGGTGCTTGGGAATCAACCTCTTGTCAGGAAACAATGCTTTGAACAGAGTATGGTGATCACAGATCAGATGTTTCAAGTAGCATATCATTCCATCAGTTATGGTGTAGGAAAACACTATATTGACAATCTGGATCAAAAGCAGCAGAAAGTTCCAGTAACTGTTATTCTTTTCAATGACATCACCAAACATTAGTGGAGCGTTACGCAGGAGACACCATGACTGGATGGCATTCAAACCTAGATCTTTGCTCTTATCATCCATTTTTATCCCACTTGGTTTGTTTCTACGCTCCGTGTAACCATAATTAAAGCTCTGTATCCTGTTTGACAATGTGTTCAAAGAGATATAGCCCTGTTTAACAAGGTACTCAAAATTCAGCTTTAGTTCGTACTGTACTACACCCTCCAGCAGATCGTGCATTATGTCAACAGCATAGTTGTCAGTGCAATGGAAATACTGTAAGGAGTTGAGCACACATGACTTTTTAACACCATATATTGACCGCAGTTCAGGATTTTCATTTAGTGCCTTACAATGTTCAGTATAAAGCTCTTTGGAACGGATAATTAACCCAGGATGATCTTCAGTAAATATAGATTGAATTTCTTGTTTACTGA
Organism: Gasterosteus aculeatus; assembly: GCF_964276395.1. Lineage (NCBI taxonomy): Eukaryota > Metazoa > Chordata > Actinopteri > Perciformes > Gasterosteidae > Gasterosteus > Gasterosteus aculeatus. The sequence goes on along the minus strand of NC_135707.1, from coordinate 7,101,689 downwards.
TTAAACAAAATCTACAGAAATGGGTTGCACTGAATGATTCCACAAACCCCAACAAGCCATTTAAAGCCAAATTATCTCCCGTTACTTGAATAACTGAGCCAAACAATGGTTGTTCAAAAGAAGGAAGCTTTAAGCCTTTGGTTTCTAAAAATTTCAGATCATCAATAAGAGGCTTTAGTATCACATCAAAACCATATTTTTTCAGATCTTCAGAATGAAACAGAGCTGCCAGATGTACATTCATCAGTACTGAGTTACACTTGGGTGGAAGATTTTTTAAAGTAAAGTAGACACAACCTAGTTTGTGGATCCCCTTTTTGGAACCGAGAGGGTTAGCCGTTTCAAAGTCATCGTAATATAGTAGAATCTGTAGTGCATGTTTTTGCTGTGAGAACAGGGCATGGTTTTGGCAATATGACCCATCATTGATGTCTTTGTAAATGCCATTTTCACTCTGTTTGTCCCGTAGAAAGCTGTCTCTTACTTGGTCATTTTTGAATATGGATTTAAGTGTACTCAGAATGGGTACATACGTACACTTGTCCGTTACAGGAATCTCATTGTATACCCCTGTTATTCTATCTCTGCGCAAATCCAGCCTCACACCAAGGACACATTCTTTAGGTTCAACTATTTCCCATTTTTCATTATAATATTTACGCCTTTTTGACTCTGTGTTTAATGCTGTAAAAGGATTACCTAATTGATCAAAACAATTATCTATTCTGGATCCTGGAGTGTCTGAACTTGTATTTTCAGAAGACATTGTTTTAAGAACAGCATTTTTTGCCTCACTTTTAACATCATTGACAACTTCTTCCATTGAACAAACAATCGTTTGGACAGCACTTTCAGAGAGACCTGATGCTTGCAAATGCGCAACAATTGATCCACACATTGACGATAGTTGACTTGTATCAACAGAGCTTTCTGACTTTTGCAAAGTGGCAACAACATTTGGGGAATCACTTGAACATTCCGCCTCACATTCTCGCTGAGTAGAAACATCATGAACAATATCAATCTCTTGATCAACCTGACTATGCACCTTGGTGAGGTGCTTTCGGAAGCCACTATAAGTACAAAATGATAATGGGCAATGGAGCTCTCCACATTTTAAACGCAACTTTTTGCCAGGATATAAACCATGTTGGAATTTTAAATGTTGGCAAAGAACCACACACGTTTTGTGGTGTGTTTTACAGACAAAACACGTGAACATCTTCAAGGCTGTTTATCGGTTACAGCACTTCGCTGCAGCAGTCGTGCTCGGAGTTCTTTAACACGCGGGCTCTCCTTTGCTCTTCCGACATCGATGTTGTATATAGTGGTTTGGATGAATGTGTAAAAATTACAAAGAGCTTCGTCATATGAGAGACTGAAGACGTAGTGAGCTTTGAACAGTTCATCAAAAGCTGCTACTGATGTGTGTGCCTTGCACGGGATTGGTTTTCGGTCGATAATAAGGTAGAACCTTTGGATATTCTTCTTTTGCTCACCGATGCAAAGGAGGAACGGTTGTCTTGCGTCGACACTCTCAAGGAAGGTAGTAATACTGGCTCCTTCCTGTAGGTCAGTTAGGAGACATAAATTACTATAACATCTTGATCACATTTCTGCAGATATACAGAGCAAAACTGTCTCAGAATCCCAACATCTATTCAGGGATTCTTGGTGTAGGAACTTTTGCATACCTTAAGATATCTAACAAGATGGCTGGTTGCTTGAGCTGAACTGATCTTGGCAGTTTTTTTCTGGCCCCTTGAAGTTGGAGGGAGTAGCTGCAGCAGCAAAAGGATTGAAGACATATCACTGTCCCATCCTAAAGGCATAAAAAATGTATTTATTTAGTATAACACTGAAATATATATTTAAACAAAACTTTTTATACTGACCATTGTTCTCTTCAGACTCAAATTCAGTTGCTGACAGCAACTCATCCATATTCTTTGCAGTCTTGCAGTCTGTGATGATGTTTGGCTTGAAGAAAGTTGACCACTTGGACAGGAACTTCTGAGACACTTCGTCACCAAACATCATTGAGAAATCCTGGTCGATCTACAAACAAGGAAAACAATATTTTAATATACAGGTTCAAGCATACATGACAAAATGAATGAAAGGTCAAATACTGAAATGGAAGATTGAAAAGAAGATTAAAGAGATTATAGTATAGTGCAGACAGATATTATATTGTCCTGCACTGGACTATATTACTGTTCTACACTGGACAACTACAACCAAAGCAAAAGAGTTTTCTTACCAATCCAGGTACATCAAGAAAACGAGGGAACACATCCAGGACTGAAGATGATGCATCATCCCCAACCATCTTCTGTCGATACTGGAAAGTCGCTCTCATCTTCTCTTTGACCACAGATTCATCGCTGGAATGTCTTATTGTAGATATCGCCTCCCTGCACTCCTCACCAAATAGCTGTTGGCAGGTTGACAGAGATTCTCGCCTGGTTTTTGGACCATCCTGAAGAACGGTCTTGGAACGACCCCGCAAGCCAGCAAAGGTGTTGCGTTGAACCGTCTTGATCCTCCATGAAATGAAGCCGGTATTACCCTCAGGATCATAGTAGTGTTCCTTTTTAAAGAAAGACCCAAACAGAGGCATCTCATGCTTCAATTTAAGAATAAGTTACTCAACACAAAAATTGTAGACAGTGAATAGACTGCAAAACATTTTAAAAAACAGGTTGAAAATGCAAGGGTGAGCAACCTACAAAAACTCATCTGAAACAAGATGAGTACAAACTAGAAAAGTGAAGAAGATATTGAAATCACACTGATTTGGTTTTCAGATATAACTTACATATCCAAGTTTGGAGAATGGATCACGGAGGTATGGAAAAAGAGTCACAATTCCCAGTGCATAATTGGTCCTTACACTTGACGGTGGAACCCTCCTTTAAAAATAAGTCATAGTTTACTTTTAAGCATGTATGTTTTGTAAGAATAAATACACCTTTACCACTTATACAGAACAGCATTATTTAGCTACAACACATGACATGACATAACCAAGTGACTTGCAATTCTTACCCATGTAGCTCTACCATATCTGCAACCAGGATGTTCACCATTTGTTTACGGGTTGCATCAGTTAGTGTTTTAGTCTTGTCATACTCATTGAAGACTTCTTCACCCTTTGGATTGGCCCTCAGAACACCCTCAACCATCTGCCAAGAAATATTACATTGTTATGGCATGCTTACGGTAATTTAGTGTTTTTTTTTAAAGAATTTAACTTTTCTAATGACATTACTTGATACTGCGAATACATTTACAAAAAAACCTAATTTAGGATTTCAAATGCATTTATTCAAAGCTCTACCTGTTTTGCTTCATTCTGGTCCATTAACCCTGTTGGGTTCCTCCTTTTTCTTGTGGACTCCAGAGTAACGGTGGAATCAGATGAATGGGATAAAGCTGGGGATAGTGCAGTCTGTGCCACTACCCAGGATGAATGGGATGAAGTTGGGGACAGCGATGTCAATACAGAGGAGGATGCTTGATCTGCAACCAGCTCAACATCCAGATCTACAAAATGGCAGACAGAACAAAGACAATTTACATGTACCTATCAGTAACAAAACAATCTCAATCTTAAATAAAGCATTTAAAAAGTACTAAGCATATTATATTCTTCCTTAATTACTACCCAGTGATAGATCATATGTATTTAAGAGAATGATCAGTAGTATATCAAATTATAGCATAGGTTGAGGTCTCTCAAAAATATATTTCCGACAAAACACTGTGCTTTCTACTTGACGTTGTCTGTGATACCTCATCAAACCCCAGCCTTCACATCCTTACCCATTACTGGTAAAGGGACCTTGAAGGTCAGGACACCCGACTTGACAAGCTCATCAAAGATATCTCCATCCACCTCTGTTCCTGACATATCTGTGATGGTGAACTGGCCCTCACTGAAGCTGTCTGGCTGCAGACTAAACTTGTCGTTCACTAGAAGAATAAAAAGTATTAGTATAAAGCAATAACAATATGAATTAGGCATGGAGATTTTTTTCATGTTTGGACAAAGCCATTTTGGCCATTAATATGCTAATGACACTAGTACTTTTGACCTCTTTATTCAGATAATTTTTAAATTGCATGTTCAACTACAGTGAGAACAGTAATGAATGCAAAATATATAGCCATAAACTACAAACCTTCTTGAAGGAACATATCAAATTGAAAAAATCCATCAGTCTCTGGAATTTTCACGTATTTTAGGACCCCTCCAATCTCCACTTTAGCCAACATTTCCTGTAAAATGATAAAGAATAAGACAGATTAAAACAAGTCCAAATAGGAGCCAGTCATGCCTCTCTAAAACAAGTTTTTAGCACATGAAAACAACATGAATTAGCACAGAAATAGTAGTCTTTGATCAAAGCCGATTAAATTTCCACTTGTCCAGCAGCTCTTTAGCTGAGTCAGTCGGTAAAATAAAAATACCCACGTGCGCTTGTTTTAGGCATTATCATAAAATTCCAGCAGAAAAGAACAGTTTAGCTAACCTCAGCACGAAGCAGAGCTGCCTAACGTTAGTCAAACTGCAGTTTCTATGCACTTGCGCTCTTGTCAATGTCAATTTAATGCATTTAGCATGGAATAAATGCATTCGATTGTGAAGAGCTTTGCACGCGCTGTAACTGGTGGCGTCAGGGCTCTCAAGTGTTACCCACACATCGTATTTCTCACGCTGAAAAAAAAGACCGCGCTGGCTCCCCTCCAACCTTCCCGACGGTGTCTGTAACCGTAACCGCTGCACGTAGTGTCCACGCCCGTTCAGCCGTAGCGTTCAGCCCCCCCTCTTCAAAACTTGAGCCCTGCGCGTTGAGTAACTATAAGCACAGTAAAACGTATTTGAGAAAAGAGTCCTTCAGATTAACTTTCCGATAGTAACTTCATATTAACTACCCACACTTCTGATAATCAAAATGTAATTTAGATATACATATACCCAGTCCTCGTATGAGAATATTTGCTTCCATGCAGCTAAGACGTGGGAACCGGTTCTGGCTCTTAGCTAGCCAGCTAACTAGCATTTTTTTATTTGAAAGAATGTTGGCATTACTAAAGTACCGTCACATAACTTAACGTTACATTGCCAAACTTTAAACACTCAACAGGAATTCAATTCTATTTTGCTCACAGCCAGACTCGATAGACCAATAATCAGAAAACGTGTGAAAGTAGAAGAAAAAAAATCTTGCTAACGTTAGCTTGCCAGTTACCGTAGCCTACAGTAGTTTGTCCGCTCTGGGTGTAGGTTACGGTTGCTAGCTAGCTGACATTAGCCTGGCTGGAGTAAAGGCGGCAGCATAACAGTTAACCTACATTACAGCGGCTATAAATATATTACTAATGTCTAAATATATGTCCATCTATATATAATAATAGCACTAATTAACTGTTACTTACCGACACAATGCAACACGTTTTCTTCAATTTTGAACAAACTGTCCTCGAAAACGTTGTGCTGCTCGTTGCTCCAGTTGAGTTGTGCAGGTAAATTACTTGAATCCCGCCAGATTGTTGCTCTCACGAGATTATTGTTCGCGCGATGCCAGAGAGTAGTCACTCTTTACACCCGAGCTGAGAGACTGACGACCCATAGAGTTGGTTTCACAATAACAGTAATAACACTCCATTTTGACACCAACTCTTTTGTGGTGCAGTGTGAAATCAAACAGATTTAACAACATAGAGATTTAGATCAATTCCAAATAGAGTTCGATTGACTCTATCTTTATCAACACCAGAAATTTAACTCTGCTCAATTTGCTGTGTAGGAGAACACAGATCATATTTATCACACCACATTGCACTTTGCTAACATGTCCAGTGGGTGTCACCAGTACTCTGTGAATACTGATGTCAGCTTAGTTCCAGAAAAAAAGTAAAGCAGTGCTTGCTGGTGGATATTAGAACATGACATATGTTATATAGTATTATAGTTTTGTATCAATTATTCAAAATAAGTGATGTTTCCTTTCCACGTGTTTTCTTACATTTTTTTCCTTTCATTTTCCTCCTAAACGTTGAACACACCTGGATTACTGATGCAATACAATCCCAGGAATTGGAGCCATATACTCTCAAAGATACAAACGTCCTCCTCGAGCTCCCTAACAACCCCGTGGGATAAAGCACCAAGCAAGTCCATGGTTGAATAACAGAGTGGGACTGATGCGGTGACTGATAAGCACATACCAGAAAGTCTACAAGAATGAAGGATCAGAGTAGCATGACGGGTGAATTGAAGCTGTTGGAGGGGATGTGCACGGATCCCAGTATCTGACACGCAACATCTCCCTCTTCAGAGGAGTATTTATTTCACTGCATTTCTCACTCTCTGGCTCTCCTGCGCACGCCTCCCCTCCCTTCCCCTTCTCTGCCTGTATCGCAATCTCCTCACTCTCCCCTTTTCCCTCCTCCCTCATCTTTTCTTCCCTGTTTCTCCCTCTTCCACTCTTTCGTTGTTTATCCTGAGGAATGCAGTATGTGGAAGGCTATGGCTCTCTGGCTGTTGATATTTGCCACTCTGCTCCGAGGTGAGTGACTTCGGTTGGTTCTCTGAGTGACACTGTGGTCGCCCGATTGTGTGTGTTTTGTGCATGTGCTGTGTGTATGTCTTGTGCAAGCGAGCATTCTGTTCTTAATAACTGCACAGCAGCTCACCTCGACACAGGGAGAGAGAATGTGTTGGTGTGTAGGCAGACAGAACAATTTTTTTTAATGAGTAAGCAGCAGTTGGAATCGCAATCATCTTTACTGCAAATTGCAGAGCTGAGCTGTGCAGTTTTTTTTAGGTATGACACTGCTGTAATGGATGGATGGACTGATAGATAGAAAATTAGGCAGCTAGTGGTTCATTTACACTGGCTTGACAGTACGGACTATCGACCTGAATTACAGGCATATCGGTGGAGTCGTATGGATATGAATTAAAGTCGAGGAAATGACTATAGATTTGACATCACGCAGTAAAAAGTGCATTCATATAAGACCATTTAGAAATCCCACCGAAGCAGTATGGGCTATTTTCCAGAACAGACTATTTCAAGTGTACATTAGTTTTTTAAAATTGTTCTCTACATCAAAGTGATTGCCTTGTTGAGAATGAATCAAAAGTGAATGTGGGGCTTTGGTGGAGTTACAGGAACAGACGGAGACAGTTCTCTGCTCTCATCGAGGGATGTGTGTGTGCGTGTGTGTGTGTGTGTATCGTGGCCTCACAATTTTCTGCATTACATTAAGCAGATTTTTCCCAGCAGTTTTAAATCAATCAGTATGATTGGTGATCTAACAGATACTTAATTGATAAGAACAAAAAGGAGTCTTTCTCTCTGGTGTCCTGCCTTCTTTTCAAAAACAATTCACACACATTTTCATGTTGTGTTTTCTTTTCTTGTCTTGTGTAATCTGCTGTGCTTTATATATCGCTGTGGTGCATCTCTAAAACATGACCTTTTCCTTTACCCTGAAAGCCCGCCCTCTTTTTACTCTGTCAGTGTTTCTCCTTCTCCTTCGTTCGCCTAGCCTTCAATTTCTCGCCCAAATTTCCTTCGAACTATCCACCAATCCTCGTAACAAGACCACTTTACTGTTATTGCTCTCCCTTCTGTGCTTTCTAGTCTTCCCAGGCACAGCTTCCTCCTTGTAACACCTTTTCTCTCGCTCTTCTTTTCTGATGCAACACTCCACCATTTGACCAATCACATCCATGGAACTCCCTCCCACTCCCCTCGTCCAGCATCCCTGCAGGGTCCCCACCAGCGGCTTCTGCTCAGGGAGCTGCTGAGGGACTACAACCCCATGGAGAGGCCGGTGGCCAACGACTCCCAGATTCTCACCGTGCAGTTCTCCTTTACTCTCATGCAAGTCATGGATGTGGTACGCATGGCACACGTGGATTATAAATGTCAACATGCACTCATGCAATAGGTTCAAACAAGAAATAATATTGTGTATCTCCCCGGAATGTGATTTCCATGTGAAAGTGCATTCAAAAGTTCAGTTGAAGCTCTTGTCATGTCATTGTAGTATAATGGCCCAAACCTAAAGGAATTGTAGCGTGCGTGTTTCTAAGGACAGCATTTCCTTGTTGAGCAGCAGCGGGGGGATAATAGTATAAAGAGGGAATATTGTGCTAGAAAAAATATACCCACATTATTTTTCAGATTGTATTAGCATTAGTTAAATTTAGCAATGCATTTTTTTACACCCAACGAGGAATGTGGATTTTGTCCTGCCCCTTAATTTGGAATCAAGTTCTTCCTCTCCCAATTCAATTAATTTAAAATTATTATTATGGGCATGAATGTCATAGTTCCTGTGGTGTTTTTTTGTGTTATGCAAGGATGAAAAGAACCAGATCCTCACCACGAATGCCTGGCTGCAGATGGTAAGTGTTATGAATAACATTAATTATGGTATTGATCTGTGCGGTGAAAAGCCTTGTGTATGCCTGCCATCACTCGCATGCCCTTAATGTGGATATCATGAGAATTTGTCCCTGTCAAGTCAATCTGAATTAAGGAGTGTCACAAATCACTACACCACTCAGAGGGCTTCACAAACACCTTCTGTCCTTTAAAAAAAAAAGTGGTCAAAAAATACCTCCAAAAGATCCATCTTCTAGATATATATTGACAGTAAATACATGCGTCCATGTATGTGTGCACGTGTCGTCGTGGTTAACATGTTCATGTGTAAAAATGTGTTGCGCTGGTGTCTCTCAGCAGTGGTATGACCACTACCTCCAGTGGAACCAGTCAGAGTATCCCGGAGTAAAGAACCTCCGGTTCACTTCTGACCAGATCTGGACGCCTGACATATTGCTTTACAACAGGTATGTGTGAACTAACACCCCCCCCCCCCCCCTCCCCCCGCAGCCCCCCCTGCCCTCCCAGTGCAGTGGCTGAGCTCTAAACTAACTAGCTGCCTCTTTGTTACTATCCCCCAGTGCTCATGACAAGTTTGATGCCACCTTTAAGACCAACGTGCTGGTGAATTCCAGTGGCTTCTGTGAGTATCTGCCTCCAGGTGAGTTCTTATTAATCCCCATCTTGTCCTCAAAAACAAACTCCGTCTTCATTCATTCTGCACACGTACAGTACCGCTCATGCTGCGGCTAATGGATCCTGCAAATATTGACTTTAATCTTTCACTTTTTGTCTTCACTTGCCTCCAGATGGCTGCAAGAAATATCTTGGGATGAACTGACTTGACCTTGATACCAACTTCCCTTTCACTTCTTTTAAGGAATATTCGTCAGCACATGTACTGTGGATGTGCGGTGGTTTCCGTTTGACATCCAGCGTTGTGAATTGAAGTTTGGCTCCTGGACATTTGATGGCTGGCTGCTGGACCTCCAGATGAAGGAGGCAGATGTGTCAGGATACATGACCAACGGAGAGTGGGACCTTCTGGGTAAGACCGGTTTGTTGAGGCCTTGGAAGACCAACAGTGTTGCCTAGCAACAGAGCTTACACCACAGCCAATGCTTTCTGTAGCCTTGTGAACATTTCTTTCAATAAAAATACAATACAACAAAACAGTACTGTACAAACAACCGTCATCATTCCGCCCTGCAGACACCATCATTGATTTTCATGAAAGCAGATCTTTCCTCATTCTACTTCGGCTGTCTTCAATAACATATTTTTCTGATGCTGGTCCTGTGTCAGATCTTCTTCAAATGCTTCTCATTTCACACCCTCCCCTTTCTCTGCCGCCCCAGGGGTCCCTGGAGGTCGCCACGAAGTTTTCTACGACTGCTGTCCACAGCCATACCCCGATGTCACCTTCGTGGTGACCTTACGAAGGAGGACCTTGTTTTACGCACTCAACCTCCTCGTCCCCTGCGTGCTTCTCTCCTCCATGACTCTGGTGTGTTTCCTGCTCCCCGCCAACTCGGGGGAGAAGATCAGCCTGGGTGAGGAACGATGCGAGAAGGGTGGAAAAGAACAGGGTTGGGAGGATGATGTATAATGAGAATGGTTGAGAATATATGAAATATATAATACCAGATGTGTGAGATGAAGATATTATAATTCACCGTCAAAAGCTTTTGTAGGGTTTATGGAGGGCTGGGGCGGAGAGACGGAGGGAACGTGAGAAAGACTAAAATCAAATGACTTTTCCTTGGTTTGTCATCCAAAGCGATGGTTGTGGAGAAAAGTCTGGGGCACCGTACCACTCACTTGCTTTCTTCTTTTGAGGATTATCTCATCTTACTTCTGGGGTCCTGTTTCTGCCTCCAGGCATCACGGTTCTGCTTTCTCTGACTGTCTTCATGCTGATGGTTGCAGAAATTATGCCCGCCACATCAGATTCTGTACCCCTGATAGGTCAGTTCCTCTGCGCTACATTTGCGTGTCTGTCTGTGGAGTTTTCTGGGTCGAGGATTTGACCTGTTCATAGCTCATAGATTGTCAGCACCCTAACGAGTGAAACGTGCCTCCATCCCGCTGGTCACAGGTCAGTACTTCGCCAGCATCATGGTGATTGTCGGGACGTCAGTAGTGGCCACAGTCATCGTTCTTCAGTTCCATCACCACAACCCCAACAGTGGACACATGCCACGTTGGGTGAGTGAAATTATTATAATACAATGATAAACTTTACCCACAGAGAACTTGTCAAAAACATCAAAAATAAAACACCAAAAATAAAAGGGTGATTTGAGAAGCAATTTAAAAGAGGCCACCAGATCGTTAAGGAGTCTGTTAAGGGCCTTAACAGAAGGGCAGGTAATAAGCTCCATCTCTTGGTTCTGGTTAAAAGTTTCCCAGCCTGTCCAAGTATATTGGATCAAGGCAGGTGGAACGCCCACTAATAATAGGAAATAAAGTTTTAGATAAGATTCACAGTGGCTCTTAACCAAAGTCAAGATGACACAAGCTTAATCATATTAAATATGGTATAACATCTTATACCAAGATTAAAAGCTTGAGTTTAATATGGTATTATAATTATAATTATATTGCTGATGAGCAATATGTTGCAGTCCAATAAAGAGTACAAGAAACATTTAAGTGTGTTGTTCTTATTGGCGTCTGTGTCCTTGTGTACCAGGTGCACTTGGTTCTGCTGCAGTGGGTTCCTTGGTTTCTGCGGATGAAGTGTCCAGGAGAGGGAATGGACCCGACTCTCTCCGGCTGCCAAGCAGACTTTCAGAGCAAGACCCCGTCCTCTCCTACAACCACCGCAACCACCACCACCATCCCCACGCCAGTGCCCCCCAACCTCCCCCAGAGCCTCAACTCCCTGCAGGCCAGCCTGGCTCAGCTCAACCACCCTCTGCCACACCCACCGCCCCACCGGCCCAACTCGCAGGCTGTTATCTCCCCTAATCCCGCCCACAGAGACGCCGCCTCCAATCCACACCCGCAGCCCAACGGCCAACTGCTTTACATGGGCTTCCAAATCTTCCAGAACGCTGCGGAGCCGGAGCCAGTTCAGAGGAGCAGGGCCACAACTCAGGGGAGGTTCACCGATGCAGCAGGTGGAGGGGAAGGAGAGGGAGCCGAGGCAGGAGGAGGACCAGGTGGAGATACACCCATCCATCACGAGATCCAACCTTCCAAGTTTGGGAGCCCGCCACAGGATATTCCACTGTCCCCGGACCCTGATCCATTCACCTCCTCTGGACCCTGCGTCCCAGAGGCCGGGGTTGCAGCAGGGAGATCAGCTGCCGTGATGCGATCTGTGGCAGTAGAACACCAGCTGCACGCTCTGCTGACGGAGGTGCAGTTTTTAGTGGAGCGTGTAAAGGAGCAGGACCGGCAGCTCGGTCTGGCGGAGCAGTGGCAGTTTGCTGCGGCCGTCATCGACCGGCTGTGCCTGATGGGATTCAGTGTTTTCAACATCATCTGTACCATCGCTATTCTCATGGCTGCACCCAACTTTGGAGAAGCTCTGTCAAAAGACTTCCTCTGACGGACCAAAAGCACAGAGATACGAGAGGGTGAGAGATGTTATGGACTTGTTGGTAGCTAAAGACAGTGGGGCATACAACAGAAGGTATTTTGTAAGCCGGAGTGGACGGGGATGCAGAGATTTTAGGAAGCAATTTTGTGTGTGACATTTTCCACAGTACAATATATTGTTCACACATCCTCTTAGCAATGCTTTCTATAAAATATTGTGTGGGTTTTTTTCTCCAGAAAAATCAGTTAAATAATGGTCTCATGCAATGATCCCGAGAGAAAACTTATCCGAGAATTTATGTGATTATTAGGAAGCATGTTATGAAATGTTTGTACTGCCGTCTATGGATGCTACATGAAAATGCTCAGCAGAGACACTGACATGCCGCATGTAAACCCACATTCCTAACAATGCAGCTGCATGCTTCCCAAAATATTATTCATACAGCGGTACACACAGCTTTTTAGTATTTTTTTTATTTATTTTTTTAAAAATTTTGATCATATTTTCTTGTATTCAAACACCATTTATCATCCCTGCACTGTGATGATGACAGACTCCCAATGGGAGATCTCAATGATATGCAGCAACACAAGGTACAAAAATGAATATAAACAGACAGAAAAACAGAAGATCGGACAATATTGTAACATAACAAAGTGCGATACAAGCCATGCATCCAAACATCAGTTTAACACCGACACCCCAAGGATTTTATTACCATATGTATTTCAAAACAACTGTACAATGACGTGATAATTCAGCAGGGTTGTCTCTGGAACTTTCTCTCTCAGAATTGTTCCCAAATTTGAGCTACACGTTGAGTGTCATAGCTAGAGTAAATATTGAAACGCTCTGGTTTTATGCATAATGTGGAACAATATTGTCCTTCTGTGCGACACACACACACAAACACACACACACACACACACCAGCAGCACACCGTCTCTCACTCACTCTCACCCTTTTTGTGTATGCAGAAGAATATATTCTCTATGACCCTGGCTGTACCCTGAATGCGTTTTACAGTCTTTGAATGAGGAGTTACAGACTGATGTTTAAACATTGTGAAATAAACACTCTCGTGCTTTGTACTCACTGCATCTAATGTTCCATTATCCGTCTCTCCTCCCTCTGATTGAGTGTTAACCAGAGGACTGGCGGAGGGACGGAAAGGGGGTGTGAGAGGCAAAAAGAGCCACAGAGTGGAGAGTCAAGATGGAGGTAATGGAGAACAGCAATGAGGAGGGCAAAGGGAAGAAAGACAGAAAGAGGCATAGAAGGGAGGGCTGTGCGGGAGATGGAGAAGATCCTAAATGAATGAGTAGTTAAGGAAAAAGACCATGCTGGCTGCATGATTCAGATAAACAGAGGAGGGGGGGGGGGGCAACCAAAGTGCTGAGAAAGCCACTAGGAGTCAATAAGGTTTTCAATTGATTGCTCATTAATTTGAGAGGGAGAGGAGAGGAGAGGAGAGGAGAGGAGAGGAGTGACCCCCCCCCCCCCCTGTATGCTGCTGCTAAAGTTCTTAGACCAGCATTATGCGGTGACTGCTTATTTTCTGAATTGGCATTGAATGCATTTAAATAATCTTCACCCCAAGTGATTGACAGAAATAATTCAAACACACCGATGATTGAATTCAGCTAATTGCTGTTTTGGCACAACTACCGCCCTCATTCAGCCGGGACACTATTAACAAGGCTTTACACTTATTCATTGTAAGTGTAGTAAATGTGCAAACAGGGCATTTCCCCGTCGGAGCCGATCACCGTACGTATTTCTATGGCCTACGCGGCTCCTTCTTCTCGTGACCGGCGAGAGACGCAACACAGCACAATAAATCTAAGATGCTCAGTCACCTGCTCTGTGTCAACACCAGAGGAGAAGCAAACCACTGGAGCTCGATGCAGCGGGTAAAAGAAGAGCGGGATGCAGGAATAATTCTGCAATATCAAGGGGTCCCCCCCGACAATGTGGGGGCTGCAGTTGTCGCACAAATTTGAACCCACATCCACATGAAGCAGAGCCACCGCGAACCCACTCAGGCGGCAAGTGGTGATAGGAAAGGAAACCCACTGCAGACGTAATACAGTAACCATCTCTTAAAGCTTTCTGCCGCCTCATTTCTGCAGCTCTCTCTCACACACACACACACACACACACACACACACACACACACACACACACACACACACACACACACACACACACACACACACACACACACACACACACACACACACACACACACAGGAATAAGATAGAGTTGATATAGGGTCCTGTATATTGATGGTTGTCTACAATTCTGTAACAAAATCGACTCGTTTCGGTTTCTTATTTAGCCCAACGCTCATTCAAGTCAGCACTTTTCTATGATCAAGTTGTGGTGAGAAACTGAATTCAGACCATATGCAAGACGTCTCCAAACGACAGGTTTCTGGCCCGGGGATGTTTTCAAATTTCAGATGACTGAAGATGGCATCCCTGTCCACCACGAGTCAATAGCTATTAATTAGGTGATGCAGGCACTCAGCGCAGGTCGATACGGGACGTTTCACTGCCTGTTGGGTAATTGTCTCACAGATCTAATTAAAATACATCAGCGTTGTTGCGAAAAGATGGACGGCAATGCAGCAAGGGTGGGGGGGGGGGGGAAACATACGTGGACACTAAGAGGGGGGACAACAAGTCAAATCACAAAACAAAGTTAAATATGACCTTTGCATGAAGCCACCCTGAGCATTTAAACCGACTTTACTCCCAGAGCCACATACACAACAATGAAAAAAACAAACACATTTTTGCATCAATAAATTGGTTTATTTAAAAGAATACTGTATGTTACAATTTCTTACAGTAAACGACGTAACCAAACACTTTGTCTTTAAGTTCTCATGTCAACATGTCCGAGAACCTGCAGGTTGTCAATCTCCATTACGTTCTTAGTTTGGCTTTCAAAAAGTCACACTGTTTCAGGAGAAAAACGTAAAGATGCTGAAGGTTCTTATTGAAATAAATAAAAAGAGTGACACTTAACTTTAGTCAGGATGAGAAAGAGAGAAAGAGAGGGAGACGAGCGCAGTAAAACAGACAAGGATCCAGGGAAATGAATTCAGTCTTTAGGATTCAAGGCTCAACACATTCAATCAAACCTCATTTGCAAAGCCGCCAAAGTCTGTTGAAGGTCATTAATCACCCCAGAAGTGAGCAGCACCTTCATTAAAAGAAGCACTGCTAGCAAGAGCCACTGATCTCCACCTCTGAGTCTTCACTTGCTTTTAGCTGAGGAGAGAATACTGTCAACATTCTCATTATAGGCCAAGCAGGAGTCAGCGATGGGTTAAAATGGAATATTAGCGTTTACAAACATTCACTGGCATCATACAATGCTCACAGGACTTAATTAGGAAGTAAGAAAATTAGTTGGGGAGGGTTTGTTTTTGCACACATGAAGTTTCATCTCATCTAACACAGGTCTTTTCCTCGAGCATCCGTTTGATTATCTTACAAGCGTTCTTGCATAAATTAGTCACATTTTCACATACAGAATATGGTAGTACCATAATAACATTGCACTGAGCAAGGACTCTTTAATGGCATCATGTGATCATATTATGTCGTGTAATACATTTTCTGTCAGCCTTAAATCATTGTTGCATCATCAGAATATCAATTTACGCCAAATGACGTTAGGTCTGTTATATTATTCTAGGAACGACAACATTAAGTGGACTCGTTTAGAGAGACCTTGAATTACAGCTTTGTGATCAGTTGCTACAAAAGCCTTTAGTGAACATACTCCGTTATCTTTGTATCTATCTGGTTGATAAAGTGTTCTTATCTGCAAAGAACTCCTCTTTCCATTGAACGCGGAACCGCGAATGCATAAGAGGTTCGCCGTTACTGCGAACTACAGAGATAAATAGTGCTGCCATTGTAAAGGTCTTCTGAATTACAGGCGTATAATAACCCTGCCCAAGTAATCAGGGCCTGCAGGAAGGAGGCTGAGGACCCCTGTTGTCTCTTATTGGTAATACATTGTAAACATGACGCACTCCATCAAGGCCGCTCTGCAATGGCCTCAACACGTTTGCACGGAGTGTTCACATTATAAATAGACAAAAGTTGAATGCATGACTCACAGAACACTGCACGTGCCATTTGATGATGCAGTACATAATCATACTGTTGTGTTGTCAGTCAAAGGTAAAAGAAGCGCGGGCTAGTTCCAGTAATATGCTCAATATCTGTCGCTTACGTTACATGTCCCACATTTGGACGTGATTTAGTACGGTTCAATAAAGTGCAACATTAGAGTGAAGTTAAACGTTGTTCCAGCTCGTGTGTCAAATAAGCAATGCTGTGTCTCTGAATGAAAAAAATAAACGTACACTTTCTCTCCCTCCTTTCTCTCTTTTGCCACAATACAATGTTAGCAGTTGTCTTTCGTAAATGAAAATTGATAGCCAAACAGGTAGAAATGTGTGTTATTCAGCTGTGACTTACATTCTGAGGGCCACACTCTGAGCAGCTTCTTGGCTTTCGGAGTCCCTTGTACGCATAGTTAATAAGCACGGTAACTCACACGCTAACAACTGGCCAAGAGGACAAAGAACTGCTGCTCCCATCTGTCAATGGAGAAGATCAGGTGTCTTCCTGAAGTCAACCCGCAGCCTCACTTTCCCTTATAAATCCAACAATATTTCCATATTTACTTCAGCTTTCTCTACCCAGCAGGACTCCTGCAGAGCCTCATAACCCCCCCGAGTCACGTTGCATTTCAAGTCCTTGCCAATAAAAAGAAGGATTGGATGAATCCATGGCTTTAAGTCTAGACAGAACTCATTTCTCTTTCAGAGCTCTATTCAATGCAGGATTATGGTGCGCTGGATTCAAGAGTTTATGGTTCAGATAATTGGATTTGTTCATTTGCATGTGTCGAGGGTAGCTTCTGAGGTTGAAGCTGATGGAGTATAAATGATGAACATGTGGATAACAGCAGAGTGTTGCTGGGTCTGCGGCCTGATGAGGGCTGAACTGAGCTGGGTCGGTGACGACGGCGTCTAGTTAGGAGGTAACAATCTCCCTTCCTAGGTGCCTCCATCCCTTCTGTGCCTCAGCAGCTGGAAAATATTCTGAAACAGAAAAGGAGAATCAGGAGAAAGACACGGGGACAGACAACGGGACGATTCATCCAGGCTCCTGACCAATCAAGTACCAGACAGAGGCAGGCAAAGCCTTACCTTGCCACACATACCATCTTTACTGCAGTTCTTATTGTCCTTGTCTGTAGCTTCCTCTTCCACCTGTAGAAACACACACACGTGGCGGGTATGGGCGAAGCGCACAAGCGAGGCTCGTAATGGTTCAGGTTGGTCTGTTGATAGATCCTTACCTCCTTCCTCCACTTCAGCTCACAGAAGACTCTCTCGAAGCACTCATGCATGTAGTTGAACTGAACATCAGCCATGCAACAGAAACAGAAATGTGGATTTAAACGACACATAAGACTGATGTTGATGACGGTTCACATATTTTCTTTTCAGGGAATGGTTTGAATTTTTGGAAGATATTATTGGAAAAGTTACGTAATGACACTGACACCACAGCTGGTTAGCTTAGCGCGAAGACTGGGAACAGAGGGAAACAGCTGGCCTGGCTTTGTTATTGAGTAAGGAAGTATATCGACTATCACCAGTGAAGCTCAGCATGTTATGAGTATATTCGATCCTCACAGAAGCTGACGTGTAACAGCAAGCTCACTCATTCGCAAAATTCCATGCGATAATCTGTGCGTGGTACTCACATAGGGGGTAAATATCTTGACCCAGCGTGGTTTCTTCTCCCCTCGAGCATATTCAAAGCAGAAGGCCATGCCCTCTTCATCGGTGTCCCACCTCTGCATCTCCCCCCAATCAAACGCAATCACCTGGTTCTGGGACAACATTGAGGCTTTAAGACACTCACTCGGTTATTCCTGAAAAAAGGTGCTACACACACACACACACGCATGCACACGCACACGGACAAGCAGTCGCCGCTTGCCTCGAGTGTCCCTTCCTCGGTGCAAGCGTGGAGCTTGAAGTGGCGAATGCTGATGGCTGTGATGACGTGGCCTTTGCGCCGGGAGTCGCAGGAACAGTGTGGGAATATGATCTCATTGTAGCCCTCGCAGTCCCTCAACAAGCTCATGTACTAAGAAAGAAAGAGTCAGAGGGAACAAGGTGCTGGTCGATTTACTGCTTTTGATGAAAACGTGTAGTTGAATGAAGTTTACACGCAGCATGAACTTCTGACGCTGAATCGTCTATTCTTTGTTTTCACACAGAGGCGAACTCACTTGCTTTCTACCTTCTACGTTCTTTTTCACACCTGGTGTGAAGGGAGACTTAACGGGTGGGAGAGAAGGGATGACATTTCCCACTGAGAACTGTAACTCGTATCTGTATCTGCCTCTGTATGTTCATCGGGGGCAGCAGTGCCGTGTGGTGTCTGTGTGCGCGTGAGGCACTGACCATGGACAGCTTCTTCTGCTCAGCCAGCTTCTGCAGCTGGTAGGACTTCTGCTCTGCTTTGATGAAGCCTTTCTTCACGTCATCCACGGCCTGAAAAGACAGGGCATACCGTTAGAGCAAACCCACGAAAAGCAAGGGCCCTGCCTTACAGCTGCCGTACTACTCGCAGTATTGTAACCATTTCTGTCAGATGCATTGAACATATTGTACATCTTTTACGCATTCTGTCTAATCTTTCATCTGACGTTCTCTCGAAGGTTTCTTCCTTTTTTTTCTCCCTGTTGAAGGGATTGTTTTCATTTTGGGGGGAGTTTTGGGGGGTTTGGGGACGGAAGATGTCGCATGTGTACAGACTTTAAAGTCCTTTTGAGTCAAATTTGTCATTTTGGGCTATAAATTAATTGAAAACTGAATTGAACACACACACACACACACACACACACAACGAAGAGAGACACCTGGTGAAAGAAGTAGTTGACAGCAAGCTGGTTGTCATTGAGTAGAATCTCCTCCTCTGTGGTGAAGAGCCACTTGCGCAGGGTGAGGCAGGTTCCTGCGATGGCCGACGTGTAGTTCTGTACGTACAGTTTGTGGGGGAACTCGTTGGGGGCGAGCTTACGCACTGAGGAAGAAAGACAGAGGAACAAAAAGGAGGCAGGGAATGAGAGCAGGATGTTCCAACGTTTAAGTGTCAAATATGTTGGATCCTGGGTAGTTGATATTTTCATCTAGGCAGTCTGCAGTAGAAAAAAAGAAAAGGAAATCAACGGACAGACACACTGCAAACGTCATCAACTGAATAAAAGAAATTAGAAAGCCTGCGGGATCCCTGGACTCGTCTTTCAGCACCATCGTCAGGTCCAATTAATCTCGTGTCCGTGCAGTACTTTGTTTATGTCCATATACCAGTGAAACTATTGACTTTCCCGTCAGCCTCAGCTGTGGTTAATGTTTAATGCTGATTACAAAACAATGGGCAGCCGTTTATAGTGAAAGCAAGATTCAATTCAAGGTTTCTCGAGCAGGATGGTTAAAAAGCATGATGTATCTGTCATCAGGGGCTACTGGCTATAAATAAACGACAATAGTGTTCTTACTGACCAAAAGTGTGGTTGATGACCTCAAACAGAGCAAAATAGCTGGCTGTTACACTGTCCATCCCCAGCTTCATCACTACGGCCTGAAACAGAAGGATGAAAACATTAGGAGATGAGTGTAAACTGTTAGTTGTTTTATAATTGTTACAGTTAGTCGGGCCTGTTTACCTGGTACACCTGGTCAGTGGTAGAATTTTTGCAAACTCTAACGGTGAGCGGGCTTTTGTCGGGCATGGCTATCCTCAGCTCCACATCAGACACGCCGTTATAGTTCTAGGTTTCATGGGAACACAAACTGCACCGTGAGTCCCATGTGGACAACTGCAGAACGATACAAATATGTTTCGCTTTTTTACCTCATCCGATTCAGACAGGAACTCCTGCATGATGTCACTTTCTCCAATTATCCGTACAGAGCACACTGCAGAAAACAGACACGGTAAGTAAGGTAGAGATTATTTAATGTGATTTATCCGCGATTATACAACGCTGGAGAGGACTGTATTGTTTACCGGACAATTCATTACATTACATTACATTACATTACATGTCATTTAGCTGACGCTTTTATCCAAAGCGACGTACAATAAGTGCTTTCAACCATAGGGTGCAAACTCAGGAGAACAAGAAACAAGAAAGTGCAATTTCCTCAAATAAGCCAATTTACAATTTGCTATAGATGAGTGACGTTACAAGTACAATTTAAGTGCTACAATTTGTTAGTCTTTAGTCGAGGTAGAGTCTGAAGTCACACTTTTCCGCCCCATTACATAACTCTACAAACCCCAGAAAAGCATGATTGTAATTACAATGACTGGACCAATGCCACATTACTCCTTCCCTCTGCCCCACCTTTCTCCAGGTATTCTTCAAGGCCTCTGCGTCGCGCGTCGAGCTGCTGCTCCGACAAGGAAAAAGGCCATTTCCCGGGCAGCTTGGGGAACGTGAAGATGGCAAACTCCCTCTTCAGGTTCTGGTGTAGGATCACAAACTCGCGGTAACGCTTGGAGCACAGCTGCCTGCCTGCCATGTACACATTATATACCTGCAAGTGAGCACAGAGAAAGAGGCTAATTGAAAATGAACGCCGCAACGAAATGAATGAGAGTCAAACACCGGCCCTTTTTTGTATTCACCCCTTCAAAAAGGTCAACAACCTGCTCTCACTTAGTCATTTATCAATCCATCCGTAGTTGCACCCACCACAAACTTTTCCTGGTTGAGTTCGGTGTGTTTGTAGCTCGGCACTGAGATGGGGACGGCCTGCTTGTCGGAGTAGTCGTAGCAGGACTGGGTTGAAATGTCGTCTCCCGGATCCAAGCAGTCGGTCTCCTGGGGAGGGACGGACAGCACGGCCAGCGCCAGCTCCCTCTCCCCAGCCCGGATCAGGTCCACCACCTGCTTGTGGGTCGCCCCCTCTACATTCACACCATTACTATTGAACACGTGAAGGGAGAGATGGGACAGTTGCTGTGATTTTTTACTTTTATATATTGCCTTTTATCATCTGAAAGAAACAATGTCTTGTCAATGTCTTGGCTATAAAATATAAATAATAAAATATTCTTACATTGTTTGAAGACGACTGGATTGTGAAAGAGTCAACAGATAAAAAAAAATGCATCTCCACGTAAATCAGTAACATATTACATTACATTACAGGTCATTTAGCAGACGCTTTTATCCAAAGCGACTTACATTACACTTTAAACCCATGGCTTTTTCACATTTTTGCCCGGGGAGCAATTAGGGGTTAGGTGTCTTGCTCATGGACACTTCGACATGGAACATGGGGCAGCCTGGAATCGAACCAACAACCTTGTGCTTCCCAGCACACCTTCTCTAACCCCTCTAACCCCTGCGCCACGACGACCCGATATTAATAGTTAAAACCACGACCTCACAAATGAAATGATCTTGAGTCAACCCATGTCAGATGCAGTTCATACACTCCAAATTCATCACCATTTTGCATTGTTGGCTCATCTCAAGCAAAAGGCATTGAGTTGTGAGAGCTTCAAATAGAACACAAGTTCTGAATGAAACAGCAGAAAGTGAAAGTGACAAAGTGAATCAAGTGAAACCGCTTCTGTTGATGCGTGCACAGGGACAGTGTCCTCAGCATTAAGGACATTGTGTTTATGTCATCAGGGAAGCTGAGCATGAGTGAGTGCCGATCCCAATCTCAACCCTCAACTCTCCACCCCACCCTCAACCCTCGGGGACTTAACTGACGTCCCCTGGTAAGTGCTTTAAATGGTGTAAATGGTCTAAATGGGGCAGCACTTTGCTGTAAACCACATAAAATCATATTATTCTGTACAGGTTAAGGATATTTGGTAAGGATAACGTGGATAATTCACATGAATGCCGAAGGGAGTAAATAGAGGATTTTGAGCCAAGGTGCATATACAAGCTGAAGATGATTATTCCTGTGGAATTAAGCAGGGACCGATAGGAGAGACACAAATAAATCCACCATGCAGTTGGGAGAAAGGACAAATGTCTCCAACAACACAAAATAGAGACTAAGCATCTTGGCAGCTGCTTCATTTTAGCAGCTTGGTGACTATAAAATAAGCACCTAATGTAGTGCGCTTTGCACTTACGAGCATTAGAAAGATTTTCAAGAGACATTTTTTCTGTGTGTCATTTTCTCACTTCTTCTGTTTCAATTATTCAAGGAAGCAGTTACTTTCTTGTTTATATCCCTTCTGCTTTCTATGTTGCTCTCACGGTGCACATTTATGTTGACTCATGCTATTTGCACCAATGCACGATAAAACGAATACAAACGCTAAAACTCAAAACTAAATCCGCCAAAATAATTTACACTTCATGATAGATGCCGTGCCGTTTAACATTACACAGTCTTTACCATCAAGTGGGAGGCCTGAGTCAATATATCAAGTATGTATTTGTGCTTATCTACAGTATATGAGAGACACAGGATGAAACTACAAAATGCAAAAGTGACTGACAGGATGTCCTGTGTATACAGTGCACACAACTGCACGTATAGCCATGTGCTTGCACACAAGCACGCAGCAATAACGGGGTCAACAAACTGCCAGGTTACTGCAGGCCACCCATTAACAGAGCACTGTGCAAAAAGCCAGCCAATCAGAGACTGATTTTTGGAGAGCGAAGCCTATCGGAGCGGAGCTGAAGAACATCCCCTCCCTTCCTGCCATCAGACCTTCATTCCACACAGGCAGACGCGCAGAAGCGTCAGAACTGATGCTGCGCTGCGTGTCCCTCTCCATAGCAACAGAGCCTAAACACCAGCGAGCGACCTCCGTGCAGCGAGGGGCTGTCGCCTCTATGGTAAATGCAGCACGCACAACGTCAAAAGCAACGTGTGGTTAAACTGACAAAACGCCGACGATGCCGACGAGACCGAATCGCCACCGTTTAAACCGTAGTGATGCGTGCAGGTCGGTGCAGCGGGGCACGGCTGCGACGAGAAACACACACACACACACACACACACACACACACACACACACACACACACACACACACACACACACACACACACACACACACAGACAGCCCTTTCATTGGGATGAACGGCTCCTTGTCGCGATGGCTCGCGGGGCTACTCGCGTGTCAAATGAACGTTGTTGACGTCACCGCTTTATGTTACTAAATTAACGTTAACTTACACCTCGAGAATCCGGTCTCCCTTCGAAATACCGGCTCTGTCGGCGGCACCTCCCGGTAGGACAGCGCTGACGTGCTGCAGCGGAGGGTACAGTTCCCCGTTGATGCTCCGTAGCTGTCCGCCCTCGCTAACTTGCCCCCTGACGTTGAAACCGTAGCCGGAGTCGGACTTCACGACTCGAACTAGCCGTGGGCCCGAAGTAACGGTCGTTGCCGTCTGGCAGCTGCCGCCGGTGCCGCCCGGTGTAACGTTACCGCTGCCGGAGCCGTTGCGAGAAGAAGGGTGAGGCAACTCGGGGACCGTTGAACAAATTCCTTGTCCCTCGACGTCCGCCATTTTTCTACACTCTTCGTATCATCCACCCGGATTCTGCTGACATCATATGTCCCAAAAACATTAGCATGTAGTAACAGGCTAATCAGCTTGGCTAGCTAACCGACCGAGATTAACGGGGAAAGCCGAGAAGGTCCGAGGATTTACGAGACCGCTCGAGGATGCGTTCCATTTGGGTCACGAGTGTATCGGCTAGTTTCCTAGGCAGGGCACATACTTGTATTGGAGTCAGTGGGTCTTTTGTTCTGACTAAATTAGTAATGAAATAAACAAGTCTGGCTGACATTATTGTCCTTTTGTACAATAATGTTTTGAAACATCAATGTGAAATGTAGAATCTTTGTCTGGACAGTTGATGCTCATGTTGACTTGAGAATATTGGTCATCTTATATTCATCCTCGTAGTGAAAAATGAGTTATTTATCTTAAAGACAATGTGTAAGTATTTAGGGTGAAAGTAATTTGATGTTGTCACGTTCTGTTGTACGTATCTGTTTTATGACATTTGATAGACCAAACAATTACCAACTCAACCTGAAAAAGAATTACCCGATTATAAGTATAATCGTTTGTTGCTGCTCCAAATTTAACAAACCTTTAACGTTATTTTCATTATCTCAATGTGCTGCGTTTGATGACATGATTGATCTTAACTTTAAAGCAGCATCATTTTCAATTTCCTTTACATAATCACATTAATCTCCATACAAACAAGCTGAGCTGTGAGGCTTTGGACATGTCTTTATAGTTGGTTTTATCTTTCAGATTAGCGCTCTGTTCAGGTTTCCTAACTAATGCTTAAATTGGTAAACCTTTGGGAGATACTTTTTCTCTTCTTCATTAAGCGAATTGATTCCAGTCACAGAAGACCATAAAATGAATAAATATAAATATAAAATACATTGAGACCTTTTTATTAGTATGTTAAATGAAAAGGCAGATATTATTTTTAAAAATCATTTTAAAAAGGCATTCTGCTTTGCAGTTGCGTCACTTTAAATGATACCAATCAGGAAAAAGTAATAACACATTTTTACAATGTTATCTTTTGAGATAAGCTTAAGAAACATTTCTAGTCAAGAGATAAACCGATGGCTTAAAGCTAAACTAACCTTAATGGGTATAAATCTCACCACCTCATCTCTAGCACTCCATCATTTACTGCAATGTTTTTTACAACTCTGCTACTTTTGGCACGTTTACATTTAGTTGGGAAGTGAAATGATTATGAATGTGCCTTGTAAATAAATAGATAAATGGCTTTTAATAAAACAGGATGAGTGACGACTTTGTCAATAAACAAGTCAGCTCTTGTCTGTACGCACAGTGTTGGTTGTTGCAAATATCACAACCCGCTGTGGTTAAACTAATGAGACGTTGGTATTAATTTTAATGGGAGACAGAGACACCAGTAGAAACAAGTGTGCATGCGTGTGCCAAGACACATGAGGACAGAACGTCTGTCCTCCCAAAGATTGTTCAACAAAAAGGGCCGTGTTGTTGGTCTGTGTGATGGAATGTGTTGCTGTGAAATAGTTTTGAAGGAGGAAAATTGTTGCAGGAACATGAACTGAGGCGTATTAAACCTTCTTTTTAAAGGAAGATATTGTTGTCTGATGGACAGTCGAACAAAAGCAACTGTTGGGTGGATTGTAATGGATGTTCGCACAGATGTCCAAAGTTTTGACTTCTGCAGTCAAATATTTGCATTCCTACTTATTAGATTGCAACAAAAAGGAATCCTCAAGACTTCTGATCAAAATGTTTCCTCCAACGCCGCCATGAAGTTTATATTTGCACTTTATTTTTAACTGGTGCACTTTATTTTCAACTTTAACTTTTTACATTTTTTTTTACTTGTATTCCTTTATTTTTAAAGTAACCCATAGCATTGTATTACTAACCCATAGCATTATATTTAATTTGATTCCTCTTGCACTATGTTGTTTTGTTGTCATTGTTGTACTGTCTGCTGTCATGCACCAAATATTATGGTAATAAATGTTTCCTGAATCTTGATATTTGCAGTTTAGAGTGAAACTTCTCAACAACTATCAGACACATCGGCAATAAATTGTTTGGTCAAGGATCATTTAAAACTTTTTTGCCTATAAAAGCAGAAGCCTGCAGTGTGATACACTAGTGTTAACTTTCGGGGGAAAGCGCTTGCTTACTTAATAACCTGTTCTTTGTTGTGTAGTCGCTGCCTCTCCCATGGTAAAAACACCAGAAACTTTCCACTATGACACAATGGTTTGTATGTTGTGTGTTCATGTGAGTGTGGGCAGGAATGTGTGGTTAGCTCAAGCAGACGATTTTTCTCCCGTCTGCACGCACAGAGTGTAGTTCCATTACAAATGTTAAGGAAGGAACTTTTTGATCATATCTGGAGCTTTGTTCTCTCCACAGATGAGTTGTTTGAACCAGAATAACGCTGCTCCTGCCACACAAATTG
Organism: Gasterosteus aculeatus; assembly: GCF_964276395.1. Classification (NCBI taxonomy): domain Eukaryota; kingdom Metazoa; phylum Chordata; class Actinopteri; order Perciformes; family Gasterosteidae; genus Gasterosteus; species Gasterosteus aculeatus. The sequence goes on along the minus strand of NC_135707.1, from coordinate 7,075,658 downwards.
GGTTAAAATGAACATTATCATTGGATTGCAGGAGACGTGAGACCCACGGACACAATAGTTTGTCCCCTCCAGTAATAAATCATCAATATTTACTGTAATACCGTTTGTTGTTTGTTTCACTTTACTTCTGTTACAGGTGCGACAGTGAGAGCATCCGTTATTGGAATGACTGACCTCACGTGACATACTTTTTTTTTGTGTGTGAATGTTTGTTTGTCTCTTTGCCATTCCTGCGTTTAACTGATGACCAGTTCGGGGTGTGCCCATTACTGGCACGATGTTCGCTGGGATTAAGGAAGGATAAGTGGCTGAATCTTATTCTTGTCAATAAATGCATCTGCAGAATTATTTCCTTTAACCATCTCCTTCCCGTCTGTTGCAAAAACGTTTTACTAATTTACACAGACATCAAACCAGGTCCATACTGTTCACTCTGCTTTTAAACTAATAGTAGCAAAACATTGATCTCACATATCAGCTGCTTCATCCACTGAGGCTTTATCTGATTAAAACAGTCTAATCTAAAATGGGCTTCTTCATGGCAATTAACGCATACGCAGTATTTCCTTTAAATATCTCCTCACTATGTTTGGTAGAAACTTCCTATTTGTTATCATTGGCATCAATTTGTTTGAAAATACCATAGAGAATTAAGGGACATGGAATTATTTGAGTGATATGTGTAGTTAATGGCGACACAAAATAAATGGATTGCCTCCATAGCCCAAAATATGTTAAAATATATTGACATAGGAGCCAATTTCAGTTCATATGAGTATTTACAGTACGAGCGAACATGACCTGCTGGTGAGGGCAACAGTGTGCCGGCAGGTTTGCACCTCTTACATGCTTTCCTTCAGCACACTTGCTCCACCTTGCATCCACCCAGCAGGTGGATGTTGGAAAACCTGCTTCACCTTAGTCAGTATTACATAGACGACGGACAGTCTGCGCTCTTTCACACGGAGGCACGTGGTGTTCTGGGTCATCTGATGGCAAGTTGTTTTGTGCGTCCATGTTCATAATCTCGCGGTAGTTAAATTTTGCCAAGAGCCCCCCCTGTTTGTCTATTGTCATCTTCCAGCCATTTATCCCCCCCCGAAGATGAATACCTTTGAAATACATTGAAGCATAACACTGTGTACAATATGGTACTTGAATAATGCTCAGAGCACTGGATAAAGCTTAAGTAAACATCATGACACAACTCTCAAACATTCCTATTGCATCTTTCATTCTCAACATCTGGATTGAATGCTGTTTCTTTTCTTTTCTCTTCCCGTGTTCCCGACATCTTGCTTCTCATCAGGACTCACCTTCCAGTTCACGTTTCCTGGGCGAGGAGAGAGATCACGTCCGTTTCTCCTGCTGTCCAAGTGAGACTGTTGTCTAACTGAATCATAAAACCCGAGTGGACAACTTGCTACACAGACGTCCCGCGTTTCCAAAAGCCACACGTACGGCTGTGAGGCTCTTTGTCTTTATAGTTTGTTTTATCCTCAGAGTAGCGCTCTGTTCATGTTTCTTAACTAATGTTTAAATTGGTAAACCTTTGGGTGATACTCTTCATCCTCTCTGTTAGACAAATTGATTCCAGCCACAGAAGACCATAAAATGAATAAATATCATGGACACCTGAGAGTGAACGCTTTAAACACAAGGGGGCGTCGCAGCAAAAATCACTGTGTTTGAAAAGCAAGTGTTGAACACGAGAACACAGAACGCAGCCCAATTACTGAAATCTACCAACATGTGCATGAAGATTTCTGCTTCTGAGGTTTTAAAGATTTGTTTTATTCACACTTTATGTGGGCCACTCTAGTTTTTAACTCATCTTCAGTGTTTTAAGGACCTCATGCAGATTTAAAGCTGTGTTATTGTCTGTCCTACGTGTGATGCATCCATACAGTGAACATTTTCTACGTTAAATAAAAAGGCGGATTATGTTTTTAAAGATTATTTTAAAGGCATTCTGTCTTGCAGCTGCTTCCCTTTAAATTATACCTGTATTTTGTTTCAGAACACACAAAAAACAATTCACAATATGATTATTTTTTAGTTTTTATTCATCACTGATCACATTGAACTTCAATGATGCAAAAGTTTATGCTTTCATTTAGAACAAATTAAGACCCAAATAAGAAGTTCTGAAGCAACTCGGCTGAGTAAGATCATCCCAGCATTGTATTGAGAGTTACAGCCAAAGCGACGTAGTCTTTGAGACCGATGATGGCACCACCATCTGCTTCCAGGGCTTTGAAGAAGTCGACCGATTGCTTGTTGCTTCCCTAAAGAAAAGAAAACATTTGTCATAGAGGCATTCACAGCTATTTTGCCAAAGTGCTGCTTTTTCGTCTCCTTACTTTCACCCCAATTTGCTCACGGAGCAATTTTGAGACTTCAGTCTTGGTCAAGGAGTCTTTGTCCCCTTGCACTGCAGCATACTTGACAAAGACAGCCTTGACAATTGCGAGTGCGTCAATGAGTGCACTCATGGTGACTGAAATTACAAAGCATTGACTTTAATCAGGGGTGTCTGTCTCTTTGCACACTCCATCTAGAGGATGATCCTTGTTTTGGATCAGAACTGTCATAAACTTTCCTTCCTTCTTGATATTTAGTTTTACCACTTTACTGCATTTTCATGTTTTTTCCCCCCAGAATGCTCTGTAGCTTTAATTCTATAAAATTCCAACCAATTTCACAATCACAATATTCAAATTAGAATTGCTTTCCTCTTACTATTGACTGACATTCTATTCTGAAGTAGCATTTAACGCACAATTTACAAACCACACAGAATGTTACACATTAGGTAACAAGTAGTTAAATGCAAAAATGAAAATATTGTATTTTGAAAAGGATATTTAAATACACTTACCAGATAGTATGATTACTTGAGCAGGTAGGAAGAGTAGAAGGGAGGATTTTGAGACTACGCACTAAAATTAACGTTTTTATAGAGAATGACGCGCCCTCTTTCAAAAGCCCCGCCCCTCTTTTTTTTCCCACTGATGAAAAATATACATATTGCCCAGATGAGATCATCATTAATCTCTCTTATTACATTTGCGTCGTTTAAAAAAAACTAAACCTATGGCTTAAAGCCACAGTATAAATCCCACCACCTCATTTGTGGCACTCCACCTTATACTGTTATGTTTTTTAAAAATCTGCTACTTTTGTTATGTTTACATTTAGTGGGGAAGTGAAATGATTATGCATATGCCTGTTAAATGAATAAATAAATGGCTTTAAATAAGCCTCTTTTTTTTTTATAATAATAGGCAGTTGTCAGGAATCAGGAAACATTTATTGCCAAAATATGTCAAACATACAAGGAATTTGTCTTGGCGGTTGGTGCGTGACAGAAAACAACAAAAAACAAAGCGCACCGAAGCCCCGTGGCAGCCATCATCGGCGTATAACGTATGAACAAATCAACTAAAGTACAAAAAGGATGAGTGACGACTTCATCAATAAACAAGTCAGCTCTTGTCTGCACGCACAAAGTGTTGGTTGTTGCAAATATCACAAACCGCTGTGGTTAAACTAATGAGGCGTTGTTATGAATTTCATGGGAGACAGAGACACCAGTACAAACAAGTGTATATGCGTGTGCCAAGACACATATTTGCTGACACCAGATGAATCCTTCTGCAGAACGTCTGTCCTCCCTCCCTCACAAGCACAGCAACATCTACAGAAACATCTCTGTAGTATCAACCCTAAAAAACAGCGTAATGGAGTCGTTCGTTGCAGGAACATGAACTGAGGCTTATTAAACCTTCTTTTTAAAAGAAGGTATAGTTTTTTTTCCTCCATGATAAAGGTGTCTGATAGACAGTCGAACAAAAGCAACTGTTGGGTGGATTGGATGTTGGTTCAGATGTCCAAAGTTTTCACTTCTGGCGTGAAATATTTGCATGCCTACTAATGCCTACGCTGCAATAAAAACGTTGCAGTTTTGAGAGAAACGTCTCAACAACAATCAGACTGATCGGCAATAAATTGCTTGGTCAAAATAATATAATAAATAAAATAATGCTGAGCTGTAGTTTGCGTTTCATCCAATTTTCTAGTCAACTGCATGTATTTGATCATTTTTATCTACTCTGCTTCTAAAAGTAGAAGCCTGGAGTGTGATACACTATTGTTAACATTTAGGCAAAACCTGTTTTCTCTCTCAGTAGTCTCTTCAAAAAAAAATCTTTCCACTACCACACGGTGGTTTGTGTGTGTGTTCCGACAATTTTACTCCCTCTGCACGCAAGAGTGTGAGTGGTTGCAAATTTTAAGGAAGGAACTTTTTGATCATATCTGGATCTTGGTTCTCTCCACAGATGAGTTGTTTGAACCAGAATAACGCTGCTCCTGCCACACAAATTGGGTTAAAATGAACGTTATCATTGGATTGCAGGAGACGTGAGACCCACGGACACAATAGTTTGTCCCCTCCAGTAATAAATCATCGATATTTACTGTAATACCGTTTGTTGTTTGTTTCACTCTACTTATTTTACAGGTGCGACAGTGAGAGCATCCGTTATTGGAATGACTGACCTCACGTGACACAAAGAAATGGATCACCTGTGTAGCACAGGCTGAGATACGTTCACCTGGTGAGGGTGGGTTCTCCTCCCTGCCTGAAGTGTGGTCAGGTGGTCACTCAGGTGGGTAATTGCTGCAACGGAATCGTCATCGGTTCTCTTCTACACACTTTTTTACAAAAAGAGCCTGCAGTTTTGCACCATATCTTATATCATATCATATCAGATCAATATGATCTGAAAAAAAAGATCTGTTGGGGAAAAAAAAGTCTAAATGCAGCATGAAATTGTGGTGGTTAGCATGTTTCCTCACAGCAAGAAGGTGCGGGGTTTGACTCCACCGAGTGGCCGTTCTGTGTGGAGTCTACATGTTCCTCCCGGGTACTCCGGCTTCCTCCAACAGTCCAACGACATTTTCTAGGGGTAATGGATTTTTTTCAGTGATATCTGTTAAGTTATGGCGACACAGAAGGAATAGATTTTCCTCCACAACCCAAAATGTGTTAAAATATATTCATACCGGAGCCAATTTCAGGTCAAATGACTACATTTAAAGTATTTGGGAGAAAACATGACTTGCTGGTGAGGCAGGTTTGCACCTCTTACATGCTTTCCTTCGGCACACTTGCTCCACCTTGCATCCACCCAGCAGAATATGTTGGAAAACCTGCAATATTGTTTCACCTTAGTCAGTCACTTTTGCCTGATTTTGCCCAGAGCCCCTGTTTGTCTATGGTTATCTTCCAGCGTTATATCCCGGCCTGAAGATGAAGACCTTTGAGTAGCCTTGAAGCATAACTCTGTGCACGTTGTAAATTCTGTCTTCAGGCTTGCAAGCATTTAATAAATGTCCTGTTTATTTTCAGAGCATATGAAGTGTGTTCAGTCTTACTTATAACACAGGAATTTGTGTTTCTTGCTCCAACACCCTTTTCAGCTCTTCTTTATTCAACGTCTTTTTCTTTTCCTTCATCACAATCCCTCATTCATCCAGGAATTCATTCACAATGTTTGTGATGACCTGGTCCTGGAATTTATACCCAAAAGTATATTGTATTCTCTGACATCTAGTGGTAAATGAAGAGTATGCCCAACTCCTTAAAACCATGTTTAAATGTTATTTAGTGTTCGGTACTAGTTAAAGCCTGCCATGTTGGCTGAGACCATTGCGTTATCCAACTTACTTGCTAAAAGATGTGGCAATCACTACTTATTGTGGAAAAAAGCAATGTTTATGACACATGAGCAGCAATGGAACACGTGCTACAATGTCATACTCAACTAAAGGTACTGTATCACTTTTTAAAGTGATTGAGGCCATTATTTTTAATGACTTGTTTAAATGCTTACTTAATTAAAATATTAAAAAGCAGTCAGTTAGAATGGTGAATAAATGTATCATGAGTACATTTTCAAGTTATTGTAGGAAGTATCAATGACCTAATTAGCAATGTAATAAACAAGTCTGGTCAGCCAGTGGTGCTCAAACTGGATCGGGAACCCTTGCATAATAAGATTAATTTCTAAACAAAGCTCAAACGGCTGTGAGGCTTTGGACATGTCTTTATGGTTTGTTTTTCATCCTCTTTATTAGGACAATTGATTCCAGCTACAGAAGACCATGAAATAAACTAGAAAATGTGTTGGAATGCTGAAAGTTTAAAGCTGAAATCTAAAAGCTGAAATTAATTTGAAAAAATTGCTGAAAATACAGAAATGGGAAAAGCTGAAGGGAATTTCAATAGATTTGCTGAAAATGTAGAAATGAGAAAAGCACAATTCACAATTTGATTTCTTTTTGTTTTTATTCATCACTGATTACATTGAACTTCGATGATGTGAAATTTGATTGTCCAGTTTATGTTTTCATTTAGAACAAATTAAAATATCCAAAGGAGTCCTGAAGCAACTTGGCTTGGTAAGATTATCCCAGAACCGACATGAGCATTGCAACAAAAGTGATGTACTCTTGGTAACTGATTACGGAATCACCATCTTCATTCAGGTTATCAAAGAATTCATCCACTTCCTTGGAGCTCAGCTAAAAAAAAGAAAAGATCAAAAAGAATTGTTAATGCAAAACATAAACTATCCGTCAAGGAGGCGTTCATAGCTGTTTTTGCTAAAGTGCCGCTTTATCGTCTACTTACTTCCTCCCCAATTTGCTCACGGAGCAATTTGGAAAGTTCTTTCTTGGTTAAAGTTTCCTTGTCCCCTTCTTCTCCAGCATACTTGTCAAATACATTCCTAATAATTCCCATTGCAGCAATAAGTTCACCCATGTTGACTGAAATGACAAAGTATTGAAGTATTGACTTTAATCAGTGTTCATGACAACATATTTAAAAGCTTCCTTCCAACTTGAGTTGGGGCGGCTTTAGAGCCTCAAATTAAAAGATTGGGAAGAGTTGGATCAGCAACTTTTTGATAGATAAAACACTTCGCACTTTCTTATTTCTTGTTCTTCTGAGTTTGTATCCTTATGGTTGAAATGCACTTATTGTTACGCGAAAATGACATGTAATGTAACTTGATCATTTCCAAAACACGTCCACATTTGCTTTGCTCTTTTGTTAGCTTGTCCTCTTTTCCCTGCTCCCGGGGTCAATACTACATTTTAGTTAGATAATGTTGCATGTTGGGTATCATGTAGCTGGACAAATTAAATGCAGGATTGTAAATGTTGTAATTTCAAAAAGGATATTTAAAAACCCATGTACACTTACCCAAAAAGTATGAAGGCTTGAGCGGGTAAGAAGAGTGTAAGGGAGGATTTGAGACAATGCACTGACATGAATGGTTTTAAATAGAGAATGACGCGCCCTCCTTTGAGAGACCCACCCCTCTCTATTGTATTTTTTCTGTCTTTCTACACCTGAAAAATATACAAAAGGCCCAGATGACATCATCATCAATCTCTTTTCAGTGCGTACAACAGGGGAAGTCTCAAAGGCTCTACATACACCCCTAACCTGAACAGAACAAATATGGTTTCTTCTTTCAGGGCAAATATTGATCATCAGTTTGAAAATAACTTCCTTCATTTGCAAAAACTAGTCCAGCACGTTTTGCAGAGTGTATCTCGTGTTACACGCAGCTCCTACCAGACTCGTCATGACTTTCAAGGGTTTTTTCTCAAAAGCGTTTGATTTGTTCTTAGATTTGTGAATGTTACTTTTCATTGTTTTCCCCCATTTGATCCATTGAAGTGGATACATGTGTTAATAGTTTTTCTCTGTTGGTGTCTTTTTAACCATGTTAATTCATGCAGGACGCTCGCAAACACTCGTGTCAAGTGCGATAAAGATACCGACAAGTACTTCAATCAGGAAAAAGGAATGACACACTTTTGCATTCCTTTGAAACAAGGTTAAGAAACATTCCTAGACAAGAGATAAACTAACTTTAATCAGTATAAATCCTACCACCTCATCTCTTGCACTGACACTATACACTGTTATTGTTTCTACAAATCTGCTATTTTTGTCACGTTTACATGTAAATGGTGAGTGAAAAGTTTATGAATATGCAACGTGGCTGGTAAGTAATTAAATAAATGACTATTAATACCATTTATTTAATGGCATTATTAGAAATGTATTTATACAAGCAGTTATAAACAAACCAACAAGTACAAAAACTCTGAGTGAGGACTTCAGTAACAAACGAGTCGGCTCTTGTCTGCACACACAAAGTGTGGTTCGTTGCAAATATCACAACCTGCTATGTGGTCAAACCTGATGAGGCGTTGCTCTTAGTTTTATGGTAGACAAAGACACCAGTACAAACAGGTATATACGCATGTTCAGAGACACGTGTACGCGTGCTGCAGGCTTCCTGACAGCAGATGAATCCTTCTGCAGAATGCTGTCCTCCCTCACAAGCTCACCAACATCTACAGAAACATCTCTATTGCTTTTGATAAATACAAAGCAATAGCCAACATTAATAGTGGAAGCAAGACTAAGGGTCAAATTCTGGAGCAGATTAAGAATTAATGATTTAGTCTGCCACTGATAAGAAAGAAAAGCATGCATGACTTTCGGCAAATGTTGAAGGGATAAAAATGTCTTAACTTAAAATCATCTTTTGGGCTAAAAGGAACAACTATGAACTCTGGTGAACAGTATTGAAAACTATGCTATGATAATAATTCTCAGGCCAAATGTTGCAGCTCCATATTTAACAAACCTGTAATATTATAATTTTCAGCATTCTGATGTTGTGCGTTTGATGACTTCACATCATTGAACTTGACTTTAAAGCAGCATCACTGAATACAATTTTACCAAAGATGCGCCTTCCATCCGGGCTGAATCATAAAACCCGAGTGGACAACTTGCTACACAGACGTCCTGCGTTTCCAAAAGCCACACGTACGGCTGTGAGGCTCTTTGTCTTTATAGTTTGTTGTATCTTCAGAGTAGCGCTCTGTTCATGTTTCTGAACTAATGTTTAAATTGGCAAACTTTTGGTGATACTCTTCATCCTCTCTATAAGGCAAATTGATTCCATCCACAGAAGACCATAAAATGAATAAATATCATGGACACCTGAGAGTAAACGTTTTAAACACAAGGGGGCGTCGCAGCAAAAATCACTGTGTTTGAAAAGCAAGAGTTGAACACGAGAACACAGAACGCAGCCCAATTACTGAAATCTACCAACATGTGCATGAAGATTTCTGCTTCTGAGGTTTTAAAGATTGGTTTTATTCTCACTTGTGGGCGGTTTTAAGGACCTCGTGCAGATTGAAAGCTGTGTTATAGTCTGTCCTACGTGTGATGCATCCATACCGTGAACATTTCTCCATGGAAGAATTCCTGAATAATACATTGAGAGACCTTTTCATTAGTACGTTGAATGAAAAGGCAGATTATGTTTTTAAAGAGTATTTTAAAGGTATTCTGCCTCTTAGCTGCTTCACTTTAAATTATACCTGGATTTTGTTTCAGAACACAGAAAACAATTCACAGTATTATTATTTTTTAGATTTCATTTATTTGTTTAATTCAAATGAAAATATTCCAAATAAGTTCCGAAGCAACTTGGCTTGGTAAGATTATTCCAACATTAAAGCGAGCGTTGCAACAAAAACAACATACTCTTGGTAACTGATTACAGAATCCCCATCTTGGTTCAGGCCTTTGAAGAATTCATCCACTTCCTTGGAACTGAACTAAAGAAAAGAAAAGATCAGAAAGAATTGTTAATGCAAAACATAAACTATCCGTCAAGGAGGCGTTCATAGCTGTTTTTGCTAAAGTGCCGCTTTATCGTCTACTTACTTCCTCCCCAATTTGCTCACGGAGCAATTTGGAAAGTTCTTTCTTGGTTAAAGTTTCCTTGTCCCCTTCTCCTCCAGCATACTTGTCAAAGACTTTCCTGATAATTCCCATTGCAGCAATGAGTTCACCCATGTTGACTGAAATGACAAAGTATTGATGACAAAATATGTAAAACCTTCCTTCCAACTTCCACATGAGTTGGGTGGCTTTGAAACGTCAAATTAAGACACTGGGAAGAGTTAAATGAGCAACTTGATCGTTTCCAAACCACACTTGCGTTGCTCTTTTGTTAGCTTGTCCTCTTTTCCCTGATCTCGGGGTCAATACTATATTTTAGTTAGATAATGTTGCATGTTGGGTATCATGTTGTTACGGCCACAGCCTTCTGAGTTTGTTTTTGTGATTATTAATTGGTTTGGCCCTTCTGAGTGCAGGCTCCGCCCCTGCGCACCTGAGAGCGGTTGCGGTGATGGCTCAGGCTGAGCATATAGAGGGGAGAGCGACTGAGCGCCGGAAGAAGGAGGAGACCTGCGAGAGCGCCAGGCCCCGGCCTCAACACCAGGAGACCAGTGTTTTGTGTTCGAGCTACTATTGTGATATATTAATGTGTGAAACGGAGAGGCTGGAGGTTGGAAAACTATAAAAAGAACTTTGCATCGCTTCCTGCCTATCGCGTTTCTTTATGTGGCTGACCCCTCGGCTGAACGAGCCGTCACCTTATCGAGGGGACCCTATTTATGTCGTGTTGAACCGAAAGCGACCACCCCTGACGATCCGGTAGCTAAGGTACCCACCGAGCAGGTCTCATTGGTAACTTATGCTTTACCTGCCGACACTGAGGATGATGGGTTGCATGTCTCTATGGAAGTTTTAAACGGGGGGTGTTTCAAAAATTCGGAAGTCTTAACTTCACTCCCTTCTCAACTGGCCTATTTATCTCGCGAACAGCAACGGTACGTAATGGACCTGATAAAGGAGTTCCCAAATCTGTTCAACGACGTACCTCCCGGAACTAATGTCATCCAGCATGACATCGAAGTTGGCCGTGCAGGACCTTTCAAGCAACATGCTTACCGCTGTCCATTAACTAAGAGAGAGGCAATGAAAGCTGAGGTGCAATATTTACTAGAGAATGGGTTCGCTGTTCCGAGCAGTAGCCCCTGGAGCTCGCCGTGCATTCTGGTGCCGAAGGCTGATGGGTCCCTTCGTTTTTGTACCGATTTCCGAAAGGTCAATTCCGTCACCGTGGCGGATGCTTTTCCCTTACCACGTGTGGACGATTGTGTGGATAGTCTTGGGGGTGCAAACTACATCACCAAGTTGGACCTATTGAAAGGTTATTGGCAGGTGCCCCTCACCGAGCGGGCTTCTAAAATCTCTGCGTTTGTAACCCCCGACGCTTTTCTGCAGTATACGCGTATGGCCTTCGGTCTCCGAAACGCGCCCGCAACATTTCAGCGGTTAATGTCCACAGTCTTAGGGGGGGTTCCTAACTGTACTGTTTATTTAGACGATGTTGTCGTTTACTCGTCTACGTGGGAGGAACACACGTTAACGTTGCATGACGTGTTTGGCCGATTGTCCGCTGCTTCCTTAACGTTAAATCTAAAAAAATGTGAATTTGTAAAAGCTTCTGTAACGTATCTAGGGAAGCAGGTGGGAAATGGTCAAGTGCGACCACGGGACGGAAAGGTGGCTGCTGTGCTCAACTACCCAACACCTACTACGAGGAGAGAACTACGTAGGTTCCTGGGAATGGTGGGGTACTATCGTTGTTTTTGCAAGAACTTCTCGACTGTTGTTGCGCCGTTAACAACACTGTGTAGTCCAAAAGTGGGTTTTCTTTGGACTAACGAATGCGAGCAGGCATTCCTGTCGGCAAAATCTCTCCTTTGCAGTGCACCGGTGCTGTCCGCCCCAGACCTGACTCGTCCGTTCCAGCTGGAGGTGGACGCCAGCGCGGTTGGAGTGGGAGCTGTCCTTCTCCAGGAGGGTGCTGACAACCTAGGCCACCCCGTATCATACTTCTCAGCTAAGTTCAACAGTCATCAGTTGAATTATTCAACCATTGAAAAAGAGACCTTAGCTCTGTTGCTAGCATTACAACAGTTTAACGTTTACGTGGGGGCTAGTGCGTCTCCTGTCGTTGTTTATACAGATCATAATCCACTTGTTTTTCTGAGCAAAATGTATAACCAAAAATCAACGACTCATGCGTTGGGCCTTAATGGTTCAGCCGTACAATCTTGAGATCCGTCATAAAAGAGGCTCTGACAACGTAGTTGCAGATGCGTTGTCTCGCGGATTAATTTAGGAACAGGATTTTCTGTATGAACCCATGCAGAATCAGTTTTTCTTTTTCCCTCTAAGGAAGGAGGAAAAGAAAAAAAAAAAAAAAATGATTCTTCCTCTAGGGGGGGAAGTGTTACGGCCACAGCCTTCTGAGTTTGTTTTTGTGATTATTAATTGGTTTGGCCCTTCTGAGTGCAGGCTCCGCCCCTGCGCACCTGAGAGCGGTTGCGGTGATGGCTCAGGCTGAGCATATAGAGGGGAGAGCGACTGAGCGCCGGAAGAAGGAGGAGACCTGCGAGAGCGCCAGGCCCCGGCCTCAACACCAGGAGACCAGTGTTTTGTGTTCGAGCTACTATTGTGATATATTAATGTGTGAAACGGAGAGGCTGGAGGTTGGAAAACTATAAAAAGAACTTTGCATCGCTTCCTGCCTATCGCGTTTCTTTATGTGGCTGACCCCTCGGCTGAACGAGCCGTCACCTTATCGAGGGGTCCGTAACACATGTAGCTGGACAAACTAAATGCAAAATTGTAAATGTTGTTTTTTCAAAAAGGATATTTAAAAAGTCATGTCCACTTACCCAAATAGTATGAAGGCTGGAGCAGAGAAGAAGAGTGGAAGGGAGGATTTGAGACGACTCACTGACATGAATGGTTTTAAATAGAGAATGACGCGCCCTCCTTTGAGAGACCCACCCCTCTCTATTGTATTTTTTCTGTCTTTCTACACCTGAAAAATATACAAAAGGCCCAGATGACATCATCATCAATCTCTTTTCAGTGCGTACAACAGGGGAAGTCTCAAAGGCTCTACATACACCCCTAACCTGAACAGAACAAATATGGTTTCTTCTTTCAGAGCAAATATTGATCATCAGTTTAAAAATAACTTCCTTCATTTGCAAAAACTAGTCCAGCGTGTTTTGCAGAGTGTATCTCGTCTTACACGCAGCTCCTACCAGACTCGTCATGACTTTCAAGGGTTTTTTCTCAAAAGCGTTTGATTTGTTCTTAGATTTGTGAATGTTACTTTTCATTGTTTTCCCCCATTTGATCCATTGAAGTGGATACATGTGTTAATAGTTTTTCTCTGTTGGTGTCTTTTTAACCATGTTAATTCATGCAGGACGCTCGCAATCACTTGTGTCAAGTGCGATAAAGATACCAACAAGTACTTCAATCAGGAAAAAGGAATGACACACTTTTGCATTCCTTTGAAACAAGGTTAAGAAACATTCCTAGACAAGAGATAAACTAACTTTAATCAGTATAAATCCTACCACCTCATCTCTTGCACTGACACTATATACTGTTATTGTTTCTACAAATCTGCTATTTTTGTCACGTTTACATGTAAATGGTGAGTGAAAAGTTTATGAATATGCAACGTGGCTGGTAAGTAATTAAATAAATGACTATTAATACCATTTATTTAATGGCATTATTAGAAATGTATTTATACAAGCAGTTATAAACAAACCAACAAGTACAAAAACTCTGAGTGAGGACTTCAGTAACAAACGAGTCGGCTCTTGTCTGCACACACAAAGTGTGGTTCGTTGCAAATATCACAACCTGCTATGTGGTCAAACCTGATGAGGCGTTGCTCTTAGTTTTATGGTAGACAAAGACACCAGTACAAACAGGTATATACGCATGTTCAGAGACACGTGTACGCGTGCTGCAGGCTTCCTGACAGCAGATGAATCCTTCTGCAGAATGCTGTCCTCCCTCACAAGCTCACCAACATCTACAGAAACATCTCTATTGCTTTTGATAAATACAAAGCAATAGCCAACATTAATAGTGGAAGCAAGACTAAGGGTCAAATTCTGGAGCAGATTAAGAATTAATGATTTAGTCTGCCACTGATAAGAAAGAAAAGCATGCATGACTTTCGGCAAATGTTGAAGGGATAAAAATGTCTTAACTTAAAATCATCTTTTGGGCTAAAAGGAACAACTATGAACTCTGGTGAACAGTATTGAAAACTATGCTATGATAATAATTCTCAGGCCAAATGTTGCAGCTCCATATTTAACAAACCTGTAATATTATAATTTTCAGCATTCTGATGTTGTGCGTTTGATGACTTCACATCATTGAACTTGACTTTAAAGCAGCATCACTGAATACAATTTTACCAAAGATGCGCCTTCCATCCGGGCTGAATCATAAAACCCGAGTGGACAACTTGCTACACAGACGTCCTGCGTTTCCAAAAGCCACACGTACGGCTGTGAGGCTCTTTGTCTTTATAGTTTGTTGTATCTTCAGAGTAGCGCTCTGTTCATGTTTCTGAACTAATGTTTAAATTGGCAAACTTTTGGTGATACTCTTCATCCTCTCTATAAGGCAAATTGATTCCATCCACAGAAGACCATAAAATGAATAAATATCATGGACACCTGAGAGTAAACACTTTAAACACAAGGGGGCGTCGCAGTAAAAATCACTGTGTTTGAAAAGCAAGAGTTGAACACGAGAACACAGAACGCAGCCCAATTACTGAAATCTACCAACATGTGCATGAAGATTTCTGCTTCTGAGGTTTTAAAGATTGGTTTTATTCTCACTTGTGGGCGGTTTTAAGGACCTCGTGCAGATTGAAAGCTGTGTTATAGTCTGTCCTACGTGTGATGCATCCATACCGTGAACATTTCTCCATGGAAGAATTCCTGAATAATACATTGAGAGACCTTTTCATTAGTACGTTGAATGAAAAGGCAGATTATGTTTTTAAAGAGTATTTTAAAGGCATTCTGCCTCTTAGCTGCTTCACTTTAAATTATACCTGGATTTTGTTTCAGAACACAGAAAACAATTCACAATATTATTATTTTTTAGATTTCATTTATTTGTTTAATTCAAATGAAAATATTCCAAATAAGTTCCGAAGCAACTTGGCTTGGTAAGATTATTCCAACATTAAAGCGAGCGTTGCAACAAAAACAACATACTCTTGGTAACTGATTACAGAATCCCCATCTTCGTTCAGGCCTTTGAAGAATTCATCCACTTCCTTGGAACTGAACTAAAGAAAAGAAAAGATCAGAAAGAATTGTTAATGCAAAACATAAACTATCCGTCAAGGAGGCGTTCATAGCTGTTTTTGCTAAAGTGCCGCTTTATCGTCTACTTACTTCCTCCCCAATTTGCTCACGGAGCAATTTGGAAAGTTCTTTTTTGGTTAAAGTTTCCTTGTCCCCTTCTTCTCCAGCATACTTGTCAAAGACTTTCCTGATAATTCCCATTGCAGCAATGAGTTCACCCATGTTGACTGAAATGACAAAGTATTGATGACAAAATATGTAAAACCTTCCTTCCAACTTCCACATGAGTTGGGTGGCTTTGAAACGTCAAATTAAGACACTGGGAAGAGTTAAATGAGCAACTTGATCGTTTCCAAACCACACTTGCGTTGCTCTTTTGTTAGCTTGTCCTCTTTTCCCTGATCTCGGGGTCAATACTATATTTTAGTTAGAAAATGTTGCATGTTGGGTATCGTGTAGCTGGACAAACTAAATGCAAAATTGTAAATGTTGTTTTTTCAAAAAGGATATTTAAAAAGTCATGTCCACTTACCCAAATAGTATGAAGGCTTGAGCGGGTAAGAAGAGTGTAAGGGAGGATTTGAGACGACTCACTGACATGAATGGTTTTAAATAGAGAATGACGCGCCCTCCTTTGAGAGACCCACCCCTCTCTATTGTATTTTTTCTGTCTTTCTACACCTGAAAAATATACAAAAGGCCCAGATGACATCATCATCAATCTCTTTTCAGTGCGTACAACAGGGGAAGTCTCAAAGGCTCTACATACACCCCTAACCTGAACAGAACAAATATGGTTTCTTCTTTCAGAGCAAATATTGATCATCAGTTTAAAAATAACTTCCTTCATTTGCAAAAACTAGTCCAGCGTGTTTTGCAGAGTGTATCTCGTCTTACACGCAGCTCCTACCAGACTCGTCATGACTTTCAAGGGTTTTTTCTCAAAAGCGTTTGATTTGTTCTTAGATTTGTGAATGTTACTTTTCATTGTTTTCCCCCATTTGATCCATTGAAGTGGATACATGTGTTAATAGTTTTTCTCTGTTGGTGTCTTTTTAACCATGTTAATTCATGCAGGACGCTCGCAATCACTTGTGTCAAGTGCGATAAAGATACCAACAAGTACTTCAATCAGGAAAAAGGAATGACACACTTTTGCATTCCTTTGAAACAAGGTTAAGAAACATTCCTAGACAAGAGATAAACTAACTTTAATCAGTATAAATCCTACCACCTCATCTCTTGCACTGACACTATATACTGTTATTGTTTCTACAAATCTGCTATTTTTGTCACGTTTACATGTAAATGGTGAGTGAAAAGTTTATGAATATGCAACGTGGCTGGTAAGTAATTAAATAAATGACTATTAATACCATTTATTTAATGGCATTATTAGAAATGTATTTATACAAGCAGTTATAAACAAACCAACAAGTACAAAAACTCTGAGTGAGGACTTCAGTAACAAACGAGTCGGCTCTTGTCTGCACACACAAAGTGTGGTTCGTTGCAAATATCACAACCTGCTATGTGGTCAAACCTGATGAGGCGTTGCTCTTAGTTTTATGGTAGACAAAGACACCAGTACAAACAGGTATATACGCATGTTCAGAGACACGTGTACGCGTGCTGCAGGCTTCCTGACAGCAGATGAATCCTTCTGCAGAATGCTGTCCTCCCTCACAAGCTCACCAACATCTACAGAAACATCTCTATTGCTTTTGATAAATACAAAGCAATAGCCAACATTAATAGTGGAAGCAAGACTAAGGGTCAAATTCTGGAGCAGATTAAGAATTAATGATTTAGTCTGCCACTGATAAGAAAGAAAAGCATGCATGACTTTCGGCAAATGTTGAAGGGATAAAAATGTCTTAACTTAAAATCATCTTTTGGGCTAAAAGGAACAACTATGAACTCTGGTGAACAGTATTGAAAACTATGCTATGATAATAATTCTCAGGCCAAATGTTGCAGCTCCATATTTAACAAACCTGTAATATTATAATTTTCAGCATTCTGATGTTGTGCGTTTGATGACTTCACATCATTGATCTTGACGTTAAAGCAGCATCACTGAATACAATTTTACTAAAGATGCGCCTTCCATCCGGGCTGAATCATAAAACCCGAGTGGACAACTTGCTACACAGACGTCCTGCGTTTCCAAAAGCCACACGTACGGCTGTGAGGCTCTTTGTCTTTATAGTTTGTTGTATCTTCAGAGTAGCGCTCTGTTCATGTTTCTTAACTAATGCTTAAATTGGCAAACTTTTGGTGATACTCTTCATCCTCTCTATAAGGCAAATTGATTCCATCCACAGAAGACCATAAAATGAATAAATATCATGGACACCTGAGAGTGAACGCTTTAAACACAAGGGGGCGTCGCAGCAAAAATCACTGTGTTTGAAAAGCAAGAGTTGAACACGAGAACACAGAACGCAGCCCAATTACTGAAATCTACCAACATGTGCATGAAGATTTCTGCTTCTGAGGGTTTCCGTTTTTACGGTTTTGAGTCCGTCCTACATGAGATGCATCCATACCGTGAACATTTCTCCATGGAAGAATTCCTGAATAATACATTGAGAGACCTTTTCATTAGTACGGTGAATGAAAAGGCAGATTATGTTTTTAAAGATTATTTTGAAGGTATTCTGCCTTTTAGCTGCTTCACTTTAAATTATACCTGGATTTTGTTTCAGAACACAAAAAACAATTCACAATATGATTCTTTTTTAGATTTCATTTATTCATTTAATTCAAATGAAAATATTCCAAAGAAGTTCCGAAGCAACTTGGCTTGGTAAGATTATCCCACCATTAAAGCGAGCGTTGCAACAAAAACAACATACTCTTGGTAACTGATTACAGAATCCCCATCTTGGTTCAGGCCTTTGAAGAAGTCATCCACTTCCTTGGAACTGAACTAAAGCAAAGAAAAGATCAGAAAGAATTGTTAATGCAAAACATAAACTATCCGTCAAGGAGGCGTTCATAGCTGTTTTTGCTAAAGTGCCGCTTTATCTTCTACTTACATTCCCCCCAAGTTGCTCACGGAGCAATTTGGAAAGTTCTTTCTTGGTTAAAGATTCCTTGTCCCCTTCTTCTCCAGCATACTTGTCAAAGACTTTCCTGATAATTCCCATTGCAGCAATGAGTTCACCCATGTTGACTGAAATGACAAAGTATTGATGACTTTAATCAGTGTCCATAACAAAATATGTAAAACCTTCCTTCCAACTTCCACATGAGTTGGGCGGCTTTGAAACGTCAAATTAAGACACTGGGAAGAGTTAAATGAGCAACTTGATCGTTTCCAAACCACACTTGCGTTGCTCTTTTGTTAGCTTGTCCTCTTTTCCCTGATCTCGGGGTCAATACTACATTTTAGTTAGAAAATGTTGCATGTTGGGTATCATGTAGCTGGACAAACTAAATGCAAAATTGTAAATGTTGTTTTTTCAAAAAGGATATTTAAAAAGTCATGTCCACTTACCCAAATAGTATGAAGGCTGGAGCAGAGAAGAGGAGTGGAAGGGAGGATTTTGAGACAACGCACTGACTTGAATGGTTTTAAATAGAGAATGACGCGCCCACTTTCAAGAGACCCACCCCTCTCTATCATGTTTTTTCTTTTTTTCTAAAATATTTTTAAAAAGGCAGTGTCTTTCCAGTGTGTATTTTTCATCTTTCAGGCCAAATATTGACCATACGTTTCAGAATAAATCCCTTAATTTGTAAAAACTAGTCCAGCGTGTTTTGCAGAGTGTTTATCTCGTGTTACACGGCGCTCTGACCAGGCTCGTCATGACCTTCAAGGTGTTTTACTCCAAATATGCTTGTTCAAAAGAAAGCCGGCTGGTTTCTAAACATTTCTAGTTAAGAGATTGCATTTGTTACCTAACGTTTAACAAACCCCCAAAGAGATGGCTAACTAACTTAAAAAAACTAACTAACTTCAATCAGCAGAAGCACAACGTGCTGTGTGGTAAGACCTGGTGAGTAGAGGCGTTGGTCCAGACACCAGTACAAACAAGTGTACAAGCTTGTGATTCACAGGTGAGGAATGTTTGCTGACACCAGAAGATCCCTTCTGCAGACGGTGTGTCCTCCCTCCCTCACAAGCGCACATCCATACATCTACAGAAACGTCTTTATAGTACTTTGTAGCCATTAAAAACACCGCAATGGTGTCAGAACTGCCAATATAAGTACTATGTTGTCGGCCTGTGTGATGGAATAAGTTTGTGCATATTTGGAGACACAAAAGTAGAACCCTTTTTTCTTCTTTTTCAAGTAAACTCCACCGTAAGTGCGTTGTACGTGCCATATTTAGATTTTTACTATATGTCTTCAACTATTTTGCCTAAAAGTAGACGCCTGCAGCGTGATACACTAGTGTTTTGCCATTTAGGGCACGGCTCTTGCTTATTAAAAACTTGTTTTCTGTTGTGTAATCGCTGCCTCTCCCATGGTAACCGCACCAGAAACTTTCCACTACGACGCACTGGTTTGCGTGCAGTGTGTTCATGTGTGTGTGAGCAGGGTGTTTCACAGAGGAAGCGGCTAAATTGCACTTCCTCTGGCTTTTTTCTTGTTTTTAACTTTTTTCTTTGTTTAGTTTCAGCAGATTTGGGTAAAAAAAACCTTGGAATGTCTTTCTGTTGAGTTAAAGATATCAGTTGTTACGTAACACAAATGGCTTAAAGCTAAACTAACCTTAACCAGTAGAAATCCTGTCACCTCATCTCTGGCACTGACATTATATATTTTTACAAATCTGCTACTTTTACACACATCACATTTATATTTAGATGTAAAGTAAAATGTTTATGAAGCAACGTGCTTGGTAAATAATGAAATGACTTTTACCACAGTCTGCAGTGTTGCTACTTACACAGACATCAAACCAGGTGCATTCTGTTCACTCGGCTTTCAAACAAATAGATGCAAAACATTGATCTCAGATATCAGCTGCTGCTGCTTCATCCACTGAAGCCCAAACAGCCGCTCCAATATTATCTGATAAAAGTCTATGATATGAGCTCTTTCGTTTTTTTATGTCAATGAATGCATCTGCTGAAGTATATCATAACAATTTCCTCCCTATTTGTCAATTAGGGCCCATTAGTTACCATTTGCATCAATTTGTTTGAAAACATTGTGAGGAATTGAAGGATATGAATTTATTTGAGGGATATGTGTTTTTATATTATTTTTTTTGCAACACACAAGGAATAGATTTGCCTCCATAGTCTAAAATAGATTGAAAAATGCTCGCTGGTAAGGGAAACACTGTGCCGGCAGGCAGCTTTCCTTCAGCACACTTGAGCCACTTTACATCGGGACAATTTAAACAGGTTCTAATTTCTTTACATCACTGCCTGCAGCAAAAACCGTTTGTGGAAAGACAGGTCTTTCAGCCCATGCGAGCAAAGGAGAACCAATAGAAATGTTGGCTTGTTCAGACACGGAGGCGCATGAGTGAGCTGACATGAAAAAATCTGAAAACTAAAACGTACAGTTAAGTTGATATTAAAAGCGGTTTGAACACATTGTCAAGTGTTAACTTAAACTCAATTTGGAAAAATTCCATCGAAGACTTTATTGATAAGTGTCTAATGAAATATTAACAATGCAGGCAGAGGTTGTGAAAACCATCATTCCGCCACAACGTATTATATAATGATGTTTAGAAGTTGGATGGAATATATCCGAAGCAGTCAGTCAAGTTTAAAATGATCACTGACGAAGCAGGAGAACACAGCAGATTGTCTCTGGTGGTTGAATGTGGAACAAACGACGACACGTGTGGCCAGGAACGAGTCAAACTTCATTGTTTTTATTTATTGTCAGCAAAGCGTTGAATGGAAAGTTGAAAACATGCTGTCAGAGGTTTTAAGGAAGCAAGTATGACATCTCGGATGCACTTTCAAAACATAAATAACAAGTTTGATTTGAATGATGGATGTGCAAAAGGGCCTGATATAGCAACATCTGGATCCAGTGTCAGCTCTGCCCCATACGACATGCTCCGTAAATGTCATATGTATCAAATATTTCTAAATATATTATGATGCTGCAAACATTTTTAGGGTTGGTCCTTTAGTCTTCTTGTTCACCTTCTCGTTCTTTCCCTTTGCCCTTCTTGCCACCCTTGCCTGTCTTTTTCTGGTAGTAGCATTTGGCCAGGTCACTCACACAGCGACAGAACTCTCGGAAGTTTATCTCCCCATCGTGGTTTTTATCCAGCATGTTCATGGCCTCCTCGATGTCCTCAGCCTTGATTTGATCCTATAGAGAACACACGCTTACAGTGAAATTACACATTGCAATACAAGCGGTGTGGTGAGTAAGAGGCAGGATAACGCATCCATTTCAGGGCACATGAAGCGTGTTCAGTCTCTTACTTTTAACTCAGGAGTTTGAATTTCTTTCTCCAACACCTTCTTCAGCTCTTCTTTGTTCAACGTCTTTTTCTTTCCCTCATCATCAGCGTAATCCAGGAATATATCCACAATGTTTGTGATGACCTGGTCCAAACGAGCCATGACTGTGGGTAGAAAATCGTTAATGAGAGTAATTAACAGAGGTGCAACAGCAAATACCTTCAGAGAAACACCTCCTACCGGATTAACGGACAATATGATATGAGCATAAACATCAGAATCAGCCATGTATCCCCGCCCGAAGATGAATACCTTTGAAATACATTGAAGCATAACACTGTAAAATATGGTACTTGACAAATGCTCAGAGCACTTGATAAAGCTTAAGTAAACATCATGACACAACTCTCAAACATTCCTATTGCATCTTTCATTCTCAACATCTGGATTGAATGCTGTTTCTTTTCTTTTCTCTTCTCGTGTTCCCGACATCTTGCTTCTCATCAGGACTCACCTTCCAGTTCACGTTTCCTGGGCGAGGAGAGAGATCACGTCCGTTTCTCCTGCTGTCCAAGTGAGACTGTTGTCTAACTGAGAGGAAAGCCTCCTCTTAAAGAGTAGACATGCAACGTCTGACACACACACACACACACACACACACACACACACACACACACACACACACACACACACACACATGCATTGGAAATGCCCCCCACCCAGACTTCTTCAACTTGTGTAGCCCAAATGGTTGCCATTGATGACGTTGTGTGCCTGTGTGTGTGTGTGCCTGTGTGTGTGTGTGTGTGTTGCGTGTGTTGCGTGTGGATGAACAGCTGGCATAGATTATCTAAAATTAGACTCTGTATTATGGAGTTGCTCCGTGTAGCATTTTTCTAACTTAAATGGATCTTGAAGGCCAAATTATGAACTTCTGCGACCATCAGAGATCACAATGGAATGTATTTCCGACTTCAGTTCAGTCACTAAGTTAATGAAAACCCTAAAAAGGTCTCTGCAGAGCCTCGTGGGAGTGTCCCGGCTGTTTGTTCATCCTGACGCAGGTCGCGCCCCTCTTCATTCTGCTTAACATTTTGTAACTCGACCTCCATTTTCCGCTCCTTTGTTCCAAGGCAGCAGAAAGGCAGTACTGACTTCCTCTTACCCTCCGCTGCCCCCCTGCCAAGTCCCGTTTAACTCAAGTATCTTCCCTTTGGCCTCGATACTTTCACTTATTGAAACGATCAGATTCTCCTTTGCAGGGGAGGCAAAGTAAAGAGAGACGAAGGATCGTGTGGTTTTAATTACAAAAAGGTCCATCTCTCCTCACCCTGCTGGCCGAGGTGTGAGTTACAGTTTCAGCAGAGGAGCTACTGTGTCTCTGCAGTCTGCACAATAGACATACCTTTAAATAAAACATCAAATACAATTTCAAAGAACAGGTTTAGGTGTGTTCCTTTCATAATCCACCAAGAAAAGAGTAAGCTAACACCTGTCAAAGTGTGGGTGTGGGTGCAAGTTTCTCCACATTTCTGAAGGTACGTACAAAGGAGTGCAAAGGAGGTACAGGTGTTGCTGCAGTTATGTTCAGTGGGATTTATACCTAACAGTCTTATAGGGGAGAGAACAAAACTATTCTGGTCTGGCAGCTGCAGCATCCAAACCACATCCAAACCACATTGTGTTGTGGAAAACCTGGTTTTCAAGTGAAGCCCTTCAACAGGACACATCAAATGTGTGTGAGTCTCCTCTCACGCATCTTCACTGAATCATTTATTTATTGTGTTTCTGGGACATCTAGCGGTGATTTAAGGGTACCGCCAACTCCTTAAAACACCAAATATGAATGTTATTTAGTGTTAAAGGCTGCCATGTTGTTGTTATGTCTATGTTGTGATATGTCTCTCTCCGCATTTTGAAGGCACGTTCAGTGGGATTTATACCCAAAAGTCTTACAAGGGACGAGTGATGCTCTTTCACCGGAAACAACACATGCATGTTAGTCGGGTCTCATGCAGCCTCACTGAACACAGCATCATTCCTTCTAATAAAACAGTTATGTATTGTATTTTTCTGACATCTAGTGGTAAATGAAGAGTACGACCAACTCCTTAAAACCAAATTTAAATGTTATTTAGTGTTCGGTACTTGTTAAAGGCTGCCATGTTGGCTGAGACCATCGTGTTATCCTACTTTCTTTCTAAAAGGTGTGGCAATCACTACTTATTGGGGAAAAAGACATGTTTATGACATATGAGCAGCGATGATTGAATTGAACATGTGCTACAAAGTCATACTCAAGTAAAAGAAGGGTATGTTTTTCATTTTTAATATGATTTTATTTATATTTACTTGTTTACTTCATTACAATATTAAAATGTAGTTAGAATGGTGAATAAATGCTAGGATACTGAATGAAATCTCCTTTAGGCTACAAAATGAATTATGTTAAGTAGTACATACTAATGAAACAACATAACATTCTTATGTTCTTATGTAATTTGCAGGAAGTGGATAGAACTTATCAATGATATATTTATAATTATAATTATGATATTATTGCGAGCATTATTAAAGCCGTATAAAGAATTGACACTTCTGGTGGAGTCAGTGGACTAAAAAACATAATAATAATATAACAATATTTATGGGTTAAACAATGTGTTTCAGATGTGAAGTAAAGCACATATGTTTCATTATATTCATATGAATCAACCGTTTCTGTGTGTTCTGCGTTCATTTAAATTGGCAGAGCTCTGCTCGACTATAAAGGTTTCACATGTGTGCAGGAAATCGATGATGCAGTCTGTGTACGAATCTATACGCAACCAGAAGAGCGCTCACGCATGCAGTAGAGAAAACCAAGTGTTTTGGACCCAATATTAAACGAGTAATGAGACAAACAGAAGATGAAATCTTGTCAATAGTTTTTAATTTAGGATCTGGCAATCACATGTGCTACAAGATGATCTCACTTCTTGCCCTTCTTCTGTTCATGGAGCATGAAACACTTTTCACAGGCGATTGAGAGGCCGACGATGAGGGAAAGAAACTCTTCAAAGTCCACCTTATCATCCCCGTTTTGGTCCAAATCCTTCCTGATCTGCTCCACAACCTTGGGGTTCTTCTGGCTCTGAAAGAGGGACAGGATCATGTGGCAAACTTAAAGTATTCACAAAAAGGGCATTCATTGGTACTAAAGGAGAGAGGTTTGATTCAATGGGAGAGATTCTTACTTTCAGGAAGGTGGGTAACTCAGTCTCTACTAGTTTGTTTAGTTCTTTCTTGCTCAAGGACTTTCCGTCACCGTCTGCGTCGGCATAGCGGTGGAATATGGTGATCAGGGACTCCATGCACTTCTCTAACTCCGTCATGGTGGTGGACGTGGGCGCTGAGGGGAGGAAAGACAAGTCTGAGCAAGAAGTTGTCCGGCTGTCGTAAGTGCAGAAAAATACTCAACAGCCCTCTGCAGATCACTGTCTAAAATGGCAACTACATGACACTTGATAAAACTGGTATTTTAACAATAAAGAAGAAGTAACCATGAAGTGGGGACTTTTTGTCTTTTTCACTTCTATCTCAGTTAGGCCTGAAGGATACAGTTGTTATAAAGCAGGAGGCCGCTTAGAGGTAAAAGGAACACATTATACTTCAGAAGGTTTACAAAGTTCATCCAGGACGAACATGTTATTAAGTGAGGATGTGGGTGTTGGTCTCACTGGCACCAAAAGCAAATTCTCAGACCATTACACATTTTCCGGCCCACAAACTTTAATCCTTATCTCGGGCCTCCCGCTCTCCCTCTGCATTCCTTCTGCATATGTTTTGGTTAAGTTCCAAAATCACGAGATACAGCCTTTGCAAAAGTGGAAGACAAACAAAGGAGACGCAGAGAGGACGAGTCGCTGCTTGTCAGAGGAGGAAAGTCAATGCAGAGCAGAGATGGAACGCAGCCTACGACTTGGATAAATAATCTTCATTTAAAGAAGAAAGCATTTCCCCTGCATGCTTGCGCCAGTTATAAATACAGGCTGTAGAACAACTGTAACAGTCAAAGCTGAAGAAAGCGAGTTTCAGAGTGATTACAATAAACTTACCAGGTCTCTGAAAGGCAGACTGTTGTTGGAGATTGGGTGAAGATCGCAGTGACGCACTGAGAGTTCATTCCAGGTTTTATAGCTGCAGGCAACGCCCAATGAGATGGGAAGAAGGAGGGAGGGAAAGGGAGAGGGAGAGGGAGGGAGCGATGAGCAAATACTAACCGTGCCCATGTTTCCCCTCAAGACCGTCAGCGTGAAGCGATGCAGAGAACTTTCAAATCCGGCATCTGTAAATATCAATTTCCCCCCTTTTTTTTTTAACGTTTTATGTGACATCCCCATCTGGAAAATTTGGACGTGTTTTTTCCATTGTTAGTATTATTCTGATATGAATCCTGGTGGTAAAGCAAAGCATGACACATCTTCTGTTATCCTACGGCGTGCTCAGTCAAGTCCGTTGATCACAGTAACGGTCTCGTGAGTCATTTTCACATTCATTCTTCAATCGCATGTTCCTGCGGGATAAAACGCAGCTATGGGTGCAAAGTAACCACTGTCATGACTACAGTCACTTGTTTCCTGGTTCTCTCTAATTAAACTCTGGGTTTTAAAGCTAATTTATTTAGAGAAACACTGTGTTCTCACTGAGAAGCTGATCTGTTGGCCACAGAGCATCTCCACTGGAACTACTGCCGTTGAAATATATATGGATCAATAAAAACGGATGCATTTTTTTAATATAAAGCCACATTTTACTCATACTTCTTATACGAAGATTGTCCCCAAGACTGAACAGCCACCACTCACCTCTCTTGGAAATAGAAAGAGGCATCATTTCCAAATAACACCACCATGGTTTAGTTCCTCTGTTGAGGGCATTTTGGCCTCAATTGGTGGCAAAAGAGCAAAGTTTTGTTTACTATCCGTCCCCTGACTTTCGTTAAACTGTTTTTCAGCTCACAATTTTAGGACCACCAGATCTACCGGAGCATACCGACTAATCTAGAAGCAGTTTGACAGAATACAAATCACATTTAAAGTCTTTTACAGAGTTTAATTACAAAAGGAAATTAACAAAAACGCAACTTGATGTGCTGATGAATGCACGTATAACATGACGCTTGAGTCTCTTTGCAATCAGTGTAAATAGAGAGCAGACAAAGGGCCATCAACGGAACGTGGCGGCCGATAGGCTTTCTCTGTGGACTTGATTCAAATTGAGATTACTGTAAAAAAGAAAATATACTGCTATAATGTTTTCAAAGATGTACTCATTGAACTGATCAAAACTTCACAAGTAATAATTAAAGAGCCTGCAGAAGTACACCAAGTTATGGATTCATGACATTAATACAAAAAATATGAAACAGCTGAGTTGCAGGACGCAAGAGGGATCCAACAAACTCATCAGTTCTTCCTTTTGCCCTTGCCGGCGGCTTTTGATGGAGTTGCTGCAGGAACGCCTGCCTGGTAGAGAGCTGCAGATACTTTGTTGATGTAGTACAAGGCAAAGAGGGAGAAAATCAGGCTGGAATGAGAAAGAAAGAAAAAGTTAATGAATAAAATACATTTAACTACGACTAATAACTGTTGTATGAAGTTGAAGGTGGGTCTCTGTGATCTGCAGAGGTAGTGCACGTACCATGTGGTGACACAGACGCGGTGCACCAGACCGGAGGCGAACAGTGACAGGCACATGCACAGCAGAACTGGAAATAGAGAGAATGCATGACTAAAGTGAGGAACACAGCCTGAATGATCTATTAAAGGTGTGAAATTGAATGCTAATCACAGATAAAGTGTGCATACTGTTACCAAGATTGTACAATAAATATGATTATTAACTACATCACTGATTGAAAAACTAATGAACTTTGTATCAAATGTGTTAACTCCTGTTAGGAAAGGCTGGCAGGGGGGAAATGGGCTTTAATGATCAAGGCTGCTCATCTTTCCGTGTAAGCTGAGCAAACGCTTTACTCAGCAAATCATAAATGAGGCTGAACAGCATGTAAACAAAAACAAGTAATTCAAATAAAAGACACTCTGGTACTGACAGCGAGGGTTTTATTTCAGTATAGTCAATACTTACTTTCTGGGAATATCTTGGCTTGGAATCCCTTCCCAAAAATGAGATTTTCCATATTATTAAATGCCTGGAAACAGAAGTTAAGGTGCAACACACTTTAGTGGCATTGGTACAGTTACATGCACACAAGAAACCAGAGAAATCAGGTTAGGTAGAAAATAGGAAGCCACATTTAAAAAACAAAAATCAGATCAGATCGAAGCAGTTCATGAGGATACAGTGAGGCAGCAGATGAAGAGGACTGAGCCCAGGAAACCTCCCAGGATTGTGAGCCACTCGGTGGATCCCAGCTGCTTACTGAACATCTGCATCCCAGCAAACACCAGCACTGACAGCAGACTGGACAGTACCAGAGAGGTGCCCGTGTTCACCGCTACAGGACAAAGAACAGTGGTTATTGCAGAACTCAAGTTCTCAACAAGCCCTTGGTATGATGCACCAATACACACTTCAGCTTTAACTAAACTGATTTGGTTTCCTCTGCTTTATCTCATCAATAACTAAAGACAGTTCATTCTTTAGTGCACTTACTCCGGTGACCTAACGCGGGGAAGACTCTGCTGCTTTTAACCCACTATATCATCCGTGTAAGAATATAATCACCATCAGAATATTAGTCCACATCTCTGCTCACCAGCTTGAATTGGCCCCATAACGCTGGCCCTCCACAACGTAACGCCACGTCAGTGTTCGTCCGCTGACGTCCCCGTCAGACGCCTGTTAGCTTAAAGCTAAAACACCGACGTTGGCAGCGAACATATCCGGCTAAAGTAATGCTCTCAATACACCGTGCGATAATAAAACAATGCATTTAATACCTTGTTTTGGGGATTGGTGCATATGCATAGAGTAAAAAAATTGCAGCCGGTGTGCTATCATTCTATTTCTTAAGCTAAACGTAAGCGTTAGCTAGCTAGCTTGGCCGTAGAATTGGCCGTCGGAATGTTTTACAAGTTCTACACGAATACAATGACAAATTAATCGCGTAATACATACCCATGATTCAGTATTAAATAAGAGTGGATGATGTCCAAACAAATACAAATGTGGTTTATCTCGGCACAGCCAGTTAACTTGTCAGCGGCTCTCGGAACAAAAAACCTTAACCACCCGGTCCGAAAGTGAGGTGGCACCAGTGGGCGGAGTCGGGATGCAGGAAGTGTGTTGCCAACTTAGCAGACTCAAACAGCACCCAGCAAAAAGGTTACTCAGATGCTAAACAGCACGCATCTTCCTTCTAAATTACACAAAAACAACATGTGCCATCAGTAGATGGACAGTCAATTTGAGTAAAGATATTTTGCATTCTACATAATGAGGGAATTTTACATTATTACTTACTGACATCATGTCATCTAGCAACTTTTAGCAACACATTGCCTCTAGCAACTTCCCCGGAAAATTATTTTGGCAACACTGCGTATCGGGTTGGATTATGATTTTCAAAACCACATAAATCATCGTAAATGTGTTTCTTATTTCAGTCTAACATACATGCATTTTCATTTTCAAAGCCCTAGTTATGTTAAGGGTCTACTCATCTTGGTGAAGCAGTATTAGTACATGGTAATCACTGTGAAACAGAAAAGAAAAAAGAAATTAAAATAAAATAAAGAAAAAGACAACGCACAGCAGTTTGGGAAATATTTTTTACAACATGTATTTGAGATTATAATAATATGATAATTATTGATTTGGCGACAGACTGGAATAACAGAAGAAAATAGGTGTAGTGTCTGCACGTAATAGAGTAGTTGAACATAAGTTTGTCCCGTCCATTCTTCTGTATCTCAGTAACGAACCACAGACATTCCGCAGCATCTGTTGGTACCGATTGCTCAGTTGAGCAACCGGTAGCGTTCTTCTCACGTCCACACTAAACCTTTGCATTTCACATCAGCACCGTCTTTCACAAAGGCTTCTTCTTCAGTCCAAAAACCGCGATAAACAGAAGAATCTCCACAAAAGCAGGAAGCACACTGGAGGGAGAGACGGACAGAGAGAAATGTAGAGAAAAGACTGCATCAGCACTTAGCAGTGCTTACATAGATTCATATGCCATAGCTACTAATATTTCATTGATTAGACGTTCTATCCCTTTGCTTTCTGGAAGCAGATACATGCGTGCACACAAACCTGCAGATGGCAAATATCACCCAATATGTCCAGCATTCCCACTCCTCAAACACAAAGAAAGACAAGGATACGGACGCGCCGCAGTGGACAGCCAGTGCTGGGTTCAATTTCTGTCAGGGAAATAATGCTTTTGGAAAAATAAAAC
Source organism: Gasterosteus aculeatus (assembly GCF_964276395.1). Lineage (NCBI taxonomy): Eukaryota > Metazoa > Chordata > Actinopteri > Perciformes > Gasterosteidae > Gasterosteus > Gasterosteus aculeatus. The sequence continues at coordinate 7,045,667 of NC_135707.1, read as the reverse complement.
TGACAAAACTAGGTATCTGCACACTAACCTGCAAAAGGCAAGGATCCACCAGTAGACGTCACACTCCCACTGCTCAAATAGAAAGAAAAGCAGAGCCACTGAGGCACTGGCATGGGCTCCTGTTGCTATAGTAAACAAAGAGGCATATGCAGGAGTTTTGGAGTCATGGAAATGTAACTGGCAACCAGAATTACTATTTAATAAAACTGATCTCTTTTTATGCGATATTTTACGTGACATACATTTCCTGGCTCCTGTTAAGTCTGTCATAAATTCTAAGCCAAACTGATATCCAATGTCTCTTTCTTCGTCTAGATGACAAATCTCATTGTAATTGCTGCTCTTGTAGTAGTGAAGTCCAAAAAGAAACAAAAAGGGGAAGAGGACATGTTGCCACCTCCTATGAATCACCACCATTGAGGGGCACAGGGCAAAAGGATACACAGGAGACCTTGGCTGCTGTTGAACATGGACACTCCTGAGAAGAACCCAACCAGCTCTATGGCAAACAGGCCGAGGGTCACTGCCAACGCCACCACCAACCTGCAACAAAGAGAGACATATTGTCTGATAATCTTTAACATCATTACCGTGATTCCTTGTAGAAAACAAAATCCCCCCCTGTGCAATGCCGTTTGAGTATTTTCTCGATATATTTTCTGAATGAATACATGGCAATAAGAGAGATATTATATATATATAATTCGAGAGGAATTTGTTTTCTGTGGGTGTCTCTGTGAAAATGTGGATCTTCCAGATAAAGTTGAGGAGTGCTCTGTATTCTTGGCATGTTCCACATTTGTGTGGTGTAGACTTCTTGGTTTAAACCCCTCAAAATAGTGTACTTGTGTCCGTCATGACACACTGTGTTGGATCAGCTGGACCTGCAACCCTGTTGTGTGGTTTTACGATTTCTGTCAGATGTTTTCTTACTTCCGGTCTTCATTGTCATACTGCTCTTGCGTGAATTCCAAAGGCAAGCAAGCCTTCACGTTGTGGTCCTGTAAAACAAACATTTCAAACAGCTTAGCATTAAAAAAGAAACTCGCACTATTGGTAGACACTATAGTATTTTTACACGCACATACAACGTAATATATCAAATCGGTGTCTTACCCTCGACCAAAAGATTGTGATAACGATGACAAGGTGAGCAATAATGGTCAAGAACCGCGCAGGGACGAGGCTGCTGACAGCCGACATACTGAGCCACCATAAACACAAACAGACGGCGATTATGCAGAAATATGATGCGGAAATAAATGCGACGTTATTTTAACTAATAAAAAATAGAAAACCTATCGCAACAAATATTTAAGTCAGCTACTATTACTTCCAAAACACGTCTGCGAGATACTACATTCGCACTATCGCGCCCAAAGACGGTTGCTACAACAACCGACAGGGTACATTGAAGCTGGTGCATTCTTAATGACGGTCCGGTTCCAGCAACCACCATCGTCCAAAGGTTCCGCAAACGTGTATTTTCTACAGAGCACTGCCCTCTAGCGGTACTGCGGGAAACGGGGCACAAACAATAGAGCACATTTAAAAGAAACGCACCTCTGAAAACAACAAGAAGGATATTTATTTTGGCTAACTGAGTTTTTGAGCTAAAAGAAATCGATACAATTTAAAAATATTATTACAAATACATTTTAAGAAACGGCACTGTGGATTCTGTTTCACGGTTGGACCCGTGGACTGGACTGGAAAGGTTGTTTACAAACGGTCAAATATGTGAATATTGAGAAAAAAAACGTGGCATACGATGTTTTGAAATAACAATATTAATATATATTTTAACACTGTAAAATGTGTAATGGTTTCTTGGACAATGTAGACAGCTCAACCCAGACCAACCCCCCCTCTTCCTTATTCTACATAGAGGTAGAAGCAGCGTGCGCATCGCGGCGCATATCGAGCAGAGAGAAAACCCACAGAAGCGAATCGCTTGTCCACCTTTCCACCTTTCCCCCGGTGCGACCGACATACCCTAAACCCCGTCTTACCCCAGGAAAAAAAACGGTTTAGCTGTAATATCGCAGTGACGCTGACATCTTTGAGGGATGGCTGACTCGGAGTTAGAAACCTTTACCTCTATCATGGACGCTTTGGTTCGCATTAGTGTAAGTATGAGGCTCATGTTATTTTGTTTTAAACTACGTGTGCTTATTTCAAACGAGATATCATCATTACCGTTTGTCTTCCAACCTCATATTTAATTCCATAATTTTGCTTTATGTGCTTTCATACTAAAGCATATTTTTGGCATTCGTTCAATCATAGAGGGTTTTTTTTCCCTTCCTCTTATTTTTTTTGCATCGTGGGCGGAAACACAAAATTCAATGCCACAACAAAACATTCAGGCTATATCTAAACCTATATCTATAGCGGCGGATGTTTGGTGATAACCATCAGAAAGGAGGTTGGCGGACGGTAGTGCTTACGGGCCGCATACGATGAGGCGGAACTGATGTGCGTTGTCATAGAAACGGGATGCTGCGTTAAGTAGGCTAGCTACAACACCTGGATCTGGGCCTCCAAAGCCAGTAATACTTTAACACGGAGGTCCAAGCAGAAATTGAACGCTACATTTTTTTTATTGATTCGAATTTTCTTTCCGGGAGAAGTGCAATACAGAGTTTCCAAACCGTGGTTTTCTTTGCCACAGTTGAGCTCATTCCATATCTGAATTGTTCAAAGGAGAGGTAAAGCATGAGACGCCAGGAAAAGCTATTCTACTCCCCCACATCTCTCCCCTGTACTCCGTACATCAGCTGAATAAAACCTGTGTCTGTTGCCGCTCCTCTTCTCGGTCTTGACGCCTACACATCTAATGTGCATTTTTGTAAAGAATGTAAAGAGCAGTGGATTCTTGTTTTGGACTCTGGTGACTCAGCCTTTAGTGAATCTGACTCCTCACATTCAGTTCTCTTCTTGAACCTCTCCAGTCCAACATGAAGAGTATGGAGCAGGAGCTGCGTTGCCCGATGTGTGATGAGATGGTGAAGCAGCCCATCCTTCTGCCGTGTCAGCACAGTGTCTGTCTGCTGTGTGCGGCCGAGGTGCTGGTACAGAGGGGTTATCCTCCTCCAGACCTCCCCCCGGAGCCCAACTCGCCAGCCTCCACGCCCAACACTCGCTCCCCGCGACAGGCTCGAAGACCCACACCCAGGACCCCTGACCGCCTGGAACGGGTCCTCAGAACAGGTGGAGAGAGCAGATGTGGAGCTCAAATGGGTGCGTTTTGTACAGTTAATGGGAATTTTAAAATGAATGTTATATTATTGGGTCAACTTAGAGTGACCCAATTGTTTACAATAAAAAAAAGATACTGCCGTGATATGACATCACTGTCCTTTTGGCATGAGAGTTGGGTGATGTAGCTGACACATCGGTATCCTGCTGAGCATGCAGGTCTTAATGCATTCATCTCATGACTTATTGAAGTGCATGTAGAGCAAAGGCCACAGAGACAAGTAGTCAAGGAGGCAGTAAGGAAGTAAGCATCTGTCGAGCAGGTGTGTTTTCACTGCGTGTGTAAGCTGATAGTGTTTCCTCCAAAGTGAACTAACTATCTGCCACTGCGTTGCTTTTTCTATATGTAAAGGACAACTAAGAGTTCTGCATTGGTTCCCTCTCCCTCTCCACCCATCTCTCCTTCTCCTTCCCCTCCTTTTCATCTGCGTCCCCCTCTCAGTGTGCGGGACATACCCGGGGCGGAGACGGAAGGAAGCGGCCCCTCCCCCCACGCTGTTACCGTGTCCTTCCTGTCAGCGGGACGTGGAGCTGGGAGAGAGAGGCCTGACAGACTGCCTGCGCAACCTCACGCTGGAGCGGATAGTGGAAAGGTTTGAACGGCGATCCACTGCAGCAGAAAGGGTCCCAGGCAAAGAACTAACACTGCAGGCACAGATACGACAGTGTGTTGGGGTCTTTGGCCTCCAGTAACATAAATCATAGAGAAAGGAAGAAGAAGCAAATCGATCCGACAGCCAATGACGAGAGTCAGCAAACGAAGGGCTTAGTATCAGTCAATACCGCCTTATAAATTGGGACGGAAATAATTTGCTAGAAGGCATTTCAACAATGAATCTTTCTTGCGCTCCTGATCAAAGACTGACCCTACGAGCAGATTGCAGCACAAAAACTGCAGTGTACTGTCCGTGGCAAAACTGTCCAATTTAAACATGTTGAGGGGGTTTGAAGTGCAGTGCTTTTCAACTTCTTTTAACGTTGCTCTTCTCAGTTAAAACCATAAAGTTGAAATTGAGAGGAGCTTATTTGGAAAAGGGCAGAGATTTCACTTGCTCATTCCTCAGACGGTGGTTGTGTCAGTTAGAAAAGTGTGCGGTGCACGTTTTGTTGCGCACAATGCAGTGGCGAGGCAGCTGGTTGTGACATATCCGGGCCAGGCAGTTACAGGCTTGGACTCCCCCACAACTGGAATGACCTCAATCGTTCCTATGTTGACTTTTTCTGCTGCGGAATTGCCTAAGACCCTCCCTTATCTCCCTGTTACCCCTTGTCTGCCCTTTAGGTACAGGCACACAGTAAGTCTGGGCAGTGTGGCCATCATGTGTGGTTTCTGTAAGCCCCCCCAAACTCTGGAGGCCTCCAAAGGCTGCGCTGATTGCAAGTCCAACTTCTGTAACGAGTGTTTCAAACTCTACCACCCGTGGGGAACCCCTCGAGCTCAGCACGAGCACATTCTGCCCACCAACAACTTTCGGCCGAAGGTGTGTTCTTCTTCTGTGTTTTTCTCGTCACACACTGGCTTCTATCTGTCGCCGTTGTGCCTTGATCGTCTGTCGTGCCGCAGGTCCTAACATGTACGGAGCATGAGCAGGAGAGGCTGCAGTGGTACTGCCGGGACTGCCACCGGCTACTGTGCCCACTTTGTAAGCTCCGTCGCGTCCACCATGGACACAAAGTGTTGCCGATAGCACAGGCCTACCAGGCCCTCAAGGTCAGTCGACATTGAAACCGCGTTAAAATCTCGACGTGAGCATCCTTGAAATGTTAACTTCGGTTTTGGTTTCGCAGGACAAGGTGACCAAGGAAGTCAACTTTGTGCTGGCCAACCAGGAGACAATACAGAGCCAGATCACTCAACTGGAAGCTGCCATCAAACAGATGGAGGTGAACCATCGTTTCTCTCCTTTGTCAATCTTCGTACAGAAATAGCTGGAGAATCTGCTGCAATATTTGGGTTAAAATGACTCCCATGTGGATAGCAGTGTTTTTTTCTGTCGAGATTGCACAATCAATAACGGGCTGAAAGCGCTGTTGTTCACCTACACAAAGAAACATTTTTGACAATAATCAACAAACCACTGTGGTCCGGGTACAACTACTTTTCTTTATTGTGCTTGAATCCAAAGGGAATCCATCCCCGGCCTGTATGCCAGTTTACTGTAACTACTACTACAGCTAAGGCACAGGTAGTGTTAGGGGGCCCTCTAGAGGACAAGGGGCTCTAGTGCATTGACACAACTCTGCGTTTGCAATAGCTAAGACGCTGTCTCAGTTTTAAATCGTCCCTTTTCACCCCACTCACTCTTTGTGCAGGCGAACAGCGCGGTGGCGTTGCATCAGCTGACCCACTGTATCCGAGAGCTGGGAGCAGCCGTAGCGGAGCGGCAGGGGGCTTTGGCTGTGGCCCTGGAGGGATCGCGCAGCAGGAGGGAAGAGGCCCTGTCGTCCCAGGTCTGGGAGAGGCGAGGCCTGCTGGAGCACGCCGGCCTGATGGCCTACACGCAGGAGCTGCTCAAGGAGACCGATCCCCCCTGCTTCGTACAGGCTGCCAGAGTCACCCACGGCAGGTAAACCACTCCATCAGCTTAATTCTAAACTTTGGAGGAAGAAATTGCAAGATTTGATCTGAGATCTCATTTTTTTCCTCTCACCCCCTCCAGGCTTGTGAAGGCCATTGCAAACCTCCAGTGTTTCTCCCTCTCAGCTGACCCCTCCTTCAGGAACTTTTACCTAGATGCATCCAAAGAAGTCGAGCTCATTCACAGCTTGGAGTTCATAAATGGTAGGAAATTATGTTTCTGTGATGAAAACCACACTTAAGTGCAATTATACTAATTATATTATTAAAGTACATGAATGTAACCGCTTGATGCGTTGTCTCCTCCACAGCCCCAGTAGCTCCCGTCATTGACACCCAGAAGACACTTGCATACGACCAGTTGTTTCTGTGCTGGCGCCTCCCTCAGGACTCGGCCCCAGCTTGGCACTTCTCCGTTGAATACCAACGACGAGCAGGAGGGGCTGCAGCCACCTGGGGCGGCACCAGGTCCCCCAATGCCGCGACCGCCTGGCTGCGGCTGGATGAAGTGAGAGGAACCAATGCCGTGATTAATCGGCTGCAGATGGACAGTGTGTACGTGCTCAGGGTGAGAGGCTGCAACAAGGCCGGGTTCGGAGAGTACAGCGAAGAGGTTTACCTCCACACTCCACCAGCACCTGGTGAGATACAGACACACATTTTTTAATTTTCACTACAAAAAAAAAAGTTCACTTTCCATTCCTCTGAAAAATATAAGGCCATTGCTTGTTTCCAATGCAGATTCACTAAATTCTTTGCAACCGGAAATAGTTCTGAGAATAAGCAAAATGCTTTCAATCCAAAACTGCTTTGTTTGCATTGGGAACAAAGAAAATACTCTTAACTGTTAAGTTTGATATTTTTCCAGCATTGGCTAATCTAAATATTTTACTTTTCTCTCCATTCCTTTATTCGTTCTATTCTCAATTCTTATTTTAACTTTGACGCATCCATTTTTTTATTCCAAACTCCTTCCTGCCTGTCTATTGTTCCTTTATATTGTCCTTTGATCCCTTTTAACGCACGTTGGGCACAGTCCAACTCAAAAGCCAAAACCCACATGGGCGCAGGTGCGGAGAGTCCACAGTAGGTGAAGAAGAAGCCTCCGTGTGAAGGTGGCGAGCTTTCATAACGGGCTCCTCAGCGGGCCCAGGTGCGGCCCATTAAACTGACCCAGATTCTGCGAGTCGGAGAACAAGCCGGGACACGGGGACACCTGGTGGAGGGGAGGGGTCGTCACATCCTACGTCGCCCTCCCCTTACAAAACCGGATCAGTAGGAACAACATGAACGATGACTCGACTCTGACTGTCACATTTCCACACTACACCACCTCCTCCCATTCTTTCTCTTTGTATTACAACTTTTCTCTTCGAGCGGCGTCCTATGTGCCCTCCTCCCAGGAGTCTGCTTCAGCTACATCATGTGATCAGACTTGCTGTGGCCCGTCACAGCTTCAGCTTCTAACCCTTCCTCCCCTCGTGACTCCTTTTCGTTACCTTCCTTGCCATTTCCCGCCCCCCTTCACCCCTCCTTTCCCTCCTGGTGGTGCCTCCTCTTCTTACGCCCTCAGTTTTGAGCTTCTCCTTGGACTCCCGCTGGGGTTTGCACGCTGACAGGCTGGCATTGGGCAGAGGCCAAACTTACGCTCGCAGCGTGCCGGGCCTCTCCCTCCTGCAGGCTGCCGACCGCACACTCACTTCTTGCCACTTGACCTCTGACCTGCTGGTCGCCGACTTGGCCGTCACTCAAGGCAGACACTACTGGGCGTGCTCTGTGGAGCCTGGTTCCTATCTGGTGAAGGTGAGAGGGATGCTTGTTGATCAGTCATATTATTATTTTTATAAAGCTGTATAGATGTAAAGCTTTATAATCACAATACCTTACACGCTGACTCAAAGTGGACGACACCAAAGATTTCTGTCCTTCCAACTGTGTTTTGCAGGTGGGAGTGGGACAGGAGGCTAAGCTGCAAGAGTGGTTTCATCTCCCCCAGGACATGGCCAGCCCTCGGTAACCAAATCGCCCTCTCCTAAATGTTGTTTTTGGGCCAGCGGGAAATGAATTAATTGTAATGAATACCTGTAGTAAGATGTGAATGACACAGTACTTTGTCACATCCAGTGAGTTTTAGTTTCTGCAGTCAGATTACATGTATCCATGTGATCAATTATTGATATAGAATACTGATTATTGTGACCTTAACGTACAGAGGACAAGTGAATAGTACCTGTTTGTCTCATTACTACATGATCTCTGTGCAGTTTTTAGGGGAGAGACAGACTTAATAATATCAATACAGTCTACTTTTTAAACAGGAGATACATTTGACTGCCTGGCTTAGTTGTTCTTTTGCATGGTCTGATCATCCCCTCCCCCTCCGCCCCCCCCAGCTGCGACCCAGACAGCGGCCATGACAGTGGGGCAGAGGACGGCCAGGACTCTCCTCCCTTCTGCTTCCTCACAATAGGCATGGGCAAGATCCTGCTTCCTCAAGGACACGGTCACACGCAGAGCCAGGGGGACGGCCAGAGCCTGGGGGCCGTGCACGGCCACGGTGCCAGCCATAATAACCTGCCTCACCCTCACACTGCCCCCCTGCCGCCCCGACTGGGAGTGTGCCTGGACTGTGACAAAGGACATGTCACCTTCTACGACGCCCACTCGTTGCGGGTGCTGTGGGTGGGACACATGGACTGTTCCTCTCCAGTGTGTCCGGCCTTCTGCTTCATCGGCGGCGGGGCCCTGCAGCTGCAGGACCTCGTGGCCACTCGGAGCGTCGAGGAGCCGCCACCGCGGAGGGTAACTATCCAAACGCGCGCAACAAATCTCGGCAAGTAAATTGTGGTTGTGAGACGCAGCTGATTCAGCGATTGAAATTGACGTCGGTAAAGATAAACGTGGTTCGTATTCACCACTTCATGTGGCTCAATAATGAACTGCCTTGATCCAGTGACATTTTGATGCTCATTAAAACTGTCACTGATGAATATGGTTGCGTTTTTCCTCTTAAGGTCATTGGTGAGATCACAGTATAAATATCTGATGTTCTTTCTGCATTTGCACTTGGCCTGGACATGGAATCTTTTTTTTGGCAATTTATTTTTCTTCTTTCTTTCTTTTTTATTGAGTACTGCTCCCATGGACATTGTGGCTGAAGTGATTTTAGACTATGCAGAATTCTGTTGACAGGGTGAGTAAATCCTCTTTATAAACAGGCTCAATCGGTTTGCAATGTAAAATAAAAGTCTACTCTTCTTTTACACTTGTCTTAATGTGTCCCAGAATGACTGGACAACAAACGTTGCATGCAAGTGTAACCAGGATTTAAAACGTATACATATATGCAGATGACTGACAGTCACCTTGTAAAAGCACCTCAGATGTACTGTATGTCTGATTTTATATGTTTATTTGCAATGTAGCCTCAAGAAGTGTTAATGATGTGTATGTCAGAATTAGAGAATGTGAATATTCTTTGGTTGCTGAATCGTACAGTTTTGTTGAGTCATGTCAGCATCTTGTGTCTTTTTATTTTTGGTTGGCTGAGCACGCTAACAGTTGCCTCAAGGTTTTCAAAGGACATAAATGTAAAAACGGATCTGAGGAATAAGGTTCTCATGACGCTGCTTAACTCAATAACATGTGAAAATATTTCAGTTTTTTATATTTTGAAAATGCAAGTGGCCTACCGGTTTTGGTGTTTAAGGAATTCTACATACAAATGAATGATGAGCTGTGACGTTCAAGGAAGCGGATGTATTCAAGTCATTTTATTTTGACCAAAATCACAAATACCGCGCTTTACAGTCTGTACACTTGTGTCATCCTGTGTCCCGAAACTGTCACATGGGCACAGGAAAAAACTTTAATAGGTAGAATAAAGGGCAGAGCAGGAACAGGATGCAATGGATGTCATGTGTACAGAATGAACAACCTCAACGATGTACAGTACGTTCGATTCATACGACAGAAATTATTCAAATATTGAGAGTAGTAAGCCAAGTGTAAGGCAGGACCACTGCAGGGACAACCACCGTCTAGATGTAACCAGATATATATCCAGATGTGACCACCATACGATATGACCACCATCCACAGAAACCTGTGGGGAGGGAAAGCACAAAGACTGCAGGACAGAAGCAGTCAGTAATGTGGGTTTTTGATGACAGTATAGTAATGTGACTCGAAATAGTAATAATTTGTATAGAAGGAGATGGAGAGAGGAGCTCGGTGTGTCCTCCATAGCAGCTGATCTAAGAGCTGGTCCAGGCTAACCCGAGCCAGCCCGCCACTATCCGCTCTATAAAAGAGGAAAGTCTTACGCCTTCTCCTAAGTGGATGGAGTCGGATGATGATATCTTATGAGCTCTGGACTTAATTGGATTTCCTACTAAAGCAAACAGTAGCTAATTTACTTGACTAAGCTGTATCGTCTGAGGAATGTAACATCCCAGTTATATATTGTGTCAGTGCAAGAGATTCTCTATATTGTAATAATTATTATTGACTGGCTCCGTCTGTATTTTGATATGAAATAAGGATTTTCTGATTTGTACATTTGTGTGTGTGTGTGTGTGTGTGTGTGTGAACTCCGGCTGTGACTGTCTCTAATGACGTGTCTAGACGCCTCTACCTGTGTTACAGCACAGCACTTGAATGACTTCAGACTGGATACGGAAATCAGAATCTATTCATTTGGATTTAACTTTGGCTAACTGAATGTTTCTGTCATGTCATGAGAAAAACAATAAACGATTGATAACCATAACATGCAGTGTTTGTAATGTCAGTCATTCCTTTAATGTCTTCTAAAGGAACACAGAGGTAACTATACAAGAGCAATCCTCTTTTAACAACATTACTCTTAACTTTCTTCTAATACCTAAGAAACCTTTCCTTTGGTTTGAATTGAGGACTCTCAGGTTGTAAACCTATTTTATTGTCATCATCGCCAGCAGTTGGTTTAATTGTAGTGTGCTATTATGTTGTCACACTTTTGATTGACTGTACACAACAGTGCCCCAGAAGGGATTAATAAAGACACACACTCTCCTTGTTTAAATGTCAGGGAGTGCGTGCGTCTGCATGTAAGGGCAAGCGTGCACTTAATCACTCGAGTGTGCCAAATCTGACAAGCAAAGTGGATATTTCGTACCACAGGGTTTAAATATAGCCGACCCATCCTGTACAGAGTGAAGACACACCTCAGGACGCAGGGGCGTTAGCGCATGTGAGGCGAGGGAGGGGACGGTTCGGTAGCTGGTCCAGTCGGACTGGTGCTGGAACACCCCATCGTCTCCCAGACAGAGGGACAAAGGTGAAAGAGTTCCGTGAGGCTGTTGCGCAACGTCTGGGGGAGTTTGTGCGTTTGTTATGCTCTTTTCACATCAACAAAGAGGTGTTGCAATCCAGCCGGTGTTTGTGCTCTCTGCGAGTATCACTTGTCCTCTGCAGGAATATGTCCTAATATTAATGAACCTTTAGGGGGCGACATTGTTTGTGCTTTGTCTCTTTCCTCAGTAATACCCGTCAGTCAGCAGCAGGTGCACGCTGTGTCAACACGGATTTGACTTCTCCCAAATCTGTGATGACAGGTACCAGATATAAGTTAAGCGGGATGTTCTTTGTGCTATTCATTGTTGCACATGAATTAATATGTAACTCCTCTCTCCCTTTGCCAGCGGTTTGACCTACTTATTTGTCATTGTGAATAAATTTGAATGAACATAAATTATAGTTTGCACATGCCAGTGAGCCACGGCTCACACACACACACACGTGTTAATCACACGTATCTACATTGCATTAAGACCACACGTACCAAAAGTGGCATTATAATGAGAGCAAACAAGCCTCCCACAGAACAAAACTACGTTGCACCCCATTGGTCCCAGTATTTGTCTAAAAACAGTCAAACTTGAAAGCAGCGTTTTACTAAAGAGTTTTGTAACTGCGCCTCCTCAGGCTCTTGGTGGTTGCATCATTTCATAGCAACAGCTCCGCCTAATGCTCCTTTGTTTACCAAAACACAACTCCTCCCCACTAAAGCTAAGGCGGTGTTTTTCTGTCTTTGCACGCAGGTGTGTTGATGTCAAATTCACCCAATTTCCTGTGTGAATTTGACGTCTTTCTCCGCCAACATTTAGGACCCCCGAGTAACTTCACAAGTCCCAACTGGGGTGCACATTTTTCTGTCTGTACACTGTCAAACTAAATGGTTCTCCTAAGATCCAAGAGGTCCGTCACTGCAGTGAAAGACACACAATCACATGCAATTGAATCCAAATCCACTTTCCATGGTCGCCGCTCTAAAACACTTAAACACATTAAAAACGTGTGCACACCAACCGCACACCAGTCCACTGTTCTGGCTGCATGCCAAAGCGAAGAAGCATGCGGAGACAAGACCGAAGCCCCTGAAGCCCAGTGAGTATTTATGAGTGATCGTTTGTCATTTTTAGACTGCAAACACATTAACTCCCCTTAGTCCTGAAACACCTGTTTGCTTTAAAACCTGTATTCGCTATGTGAGTGTCAGAAAGGATTTGTAGAACATAACCGAATAACAATTCTGTGAGTTTAATGAAAATGTATTTATTCAACTTTTGAAGCTGAAGCAGGTAAATTGAGCTTTGAGCTTGAGACACAATATTTTGTCTTTGAGTCCGTGGTTTCAAACTCAGAGTCTCTGATGGGATGACAAGTGATTCATATAGAACGTGTACGTGGATGCGTTCTGACAGTGTTTTGGTCCACAGGCGGTCCGCTTACAGATTAATGACTAGCTGTCCACATTTCACTTAACTCACTGTTCCCATTCTAAAGGCTGGCAGAGGGGGGAGGAAGACAAGGAGGGAGGAGGACAGGAGACAGACACAGGACACGTTGAACCAAACAACATAACCCAGAGGACACACCGGAGGGCTGCCTGTAAATCTATTTCCGTATAGAGCAAAGGTCTTTCAGCACCAACTGGTAACACTTTTTTTTGTGTGTAAAGTGTGTGTGTGTGAGCAAAAGGAAGGTGGTCTTTGTGTTTTACGTCCGCTGTATGCATCCTTTCAGCTGTGCAAGAGCTCCGAGGAGAAAGAAAAATGCTGATTAGAAAATAAAAACAAAAGCTTGACAAACTGGTAAATCTGAGAATAGAAAGCTACTTGCTGCACCCTGCACACGGTTCCCCATAAAATACCTGGTCCGACAACTGCACAAACAACAGAGTACAGGTAGACCAATAAAAAGCCACGAGACAGGGCCTCACAATGAATGCTGAGCAGGGAATTTCCAGTCTAGCGAGGCGGTTTAATTTGCTGCATCAAGCAAGCTTCAAGGGATTTCTTTCATTTTTTTATATAAATCTGTCTGACAGACCTGACTATCACTGCAGATGATCCGAGGGGCACAAAACACAGCAGTCAGCTGTGTAACAGAAAGTGTGGGAGCAGGACTGCGGGACCACCGAGTCATTTTAAAAGAGATTTTAAAAAGGAGGAAGGGAGATGGCCCGGAAGGATGAGTGAAGCGCATTCCTTTCCTCCCTCTCGTCCTCCTCAAAAACAGCAGCTGGGACAGGTGGGCTTTTACTGATGGTAGAAAGTAACCTCCCCCCCCCTCCTCCCCTTCAGTGTGCTGTGTGTTTATGTGCCGCGGACGCACACACTGTCTGGCTGCAGATTGCATGTTAGCAGAGACTTTGTTGGGTGCAATTATGGGGGGAAACAAATCTGTGTAAGAGACACAATAAAGTGAATACATACTATGTGACTGTGTGTGTGTGTGTGTGTGTGTGTGTGTGTGTGTGTGCTGTTTAAAGAGGCTCCCTCTGTTTCACCTCAGGAAACAGAGGGATCCTGTTTGTGAGTTGTGCTCATTGTTTAGCAGACCCCCCCCTAATCATCTCCTACTCCTCCACACACACACTCCTGTACACAAAACCTGTAATCCGCTTCGAAACGCCCCGTGTCAATATTTGGCTGTGGAACAAAGAGGTGTAGCCTTATACATCAGCATAAGGACAGATAATAAAGCCATAGTTTGGAATGAGGGGTGTGTCCGGTCTGTCCTAATGCATTGTCCCTCCAGCCTTAAAGTTGTCTGTCTCTCTTGTCCAGTAGAAGAATGGACAACTCCCCAAACTCCTGTATCTTCTCCTGGAATCATTTACTCATTTTTCTCCCGTATAGGCCTGCCCTTTCCTCATATATGACTCATTTCTATTCCCAGGGTCCCCAATTTATCTTATCTGTATCTGGGCTGTGCAGCAGACAAGATTAATCACTTTTATGCACGACTTCTTTGTCTCCACATCTCAACTATGGGATGGGTTGCCATGACGTTTTGTGATCCTCAAACTAAGGATATCACTAACTTTTTACGGACTACTTTCTGTATGTAGTGAAATATGTCAACACGTCTCTATTGGGGACATTCTTGGTTGTCAGATGATGAATGTGATTTAAAATTCTCAATATATAACTGGTGGTAATTTGTGGGGTTTGACATTCCCATCTCCCTCAAGAGGAAACAACAGCACTATACACGCCAGTCCTAAACGTCGCCTTTGAATTCTTGTTTCCCAGGTTTCAGCATTTCCTTCTTTTGTCTCATTTCTACATTCTTCTTGTTTGCCACTTCATCTCCTGCTCAAAAGGTTTCTCCTTTCCTTTGCTGTTCCCTCGTTTGACTGCGGCTTATTCATCTCCCACCTTGAGTCCTCTCAGCGTAGTTATTTTTCTACACAACACCCCAAGTACAGCACCACACTGTGTTGTGTCTGTAGTCTGTCAGTGAGAGGCTCTTTGAGCTCAGGAAGAGAGGCCAATGTCACACACACACACACACACACACACACACGATGAGAACCTCTAGCGTGGCCTTTCCCACCACTGCCCTCTCTGTATCAACACAGTCACACAAACAAGCTCATTTGCACTGGTGCGCCATCAAACCGGCTTTTGTCCTTCGTTGCACACATGCCAGCGAGCGCACACGCAAGGTGCGCGCACACGCTTATCTCCACAACTCGCCCTCTAAGCTCACCGCTACAAACATGACACAACCTGCGGCACAAATTTTACTACTTCAAAAAGGGTCACGGACAGTTTTCTTACTTTGCCGTACCGGAAAGATCCTTCATGGCCACAGGTTAAAAACGCAAGTCATTGATGGTTATGGTAAGAATTTATTTACATCCTTTAACAGTGAATGATCAGCACTGACAATCGGCTCATTTGCATAACATGCTTTTCTCCTGCTTATTACACACAATAAGCAGGAGAAAAGCAAGGCTCAATTAGCCCTGACAGCCAGCCACCATGGAAATAAGCATCCCTTATTCTTGTAAACAAACCCTAGCAAATTAATGTCCTTTTTCATGTTATTTAATCTCAAATGCAGTTAAGAAAAAAAAAGAGGTAAAAAAGCATCAACAACATAACATCTGAACGTGGAAAAAATAAACATGTGTATTTAAAAGACCAAAACAAATATAGCTGCAGCTCAATATTCTGTATGCACAGTGATACAGAAGCTAGTAACTTTGAAGAGGAACATCATTGCCGTACCAGGGGAAATATAAAACTATATATTACCAGGGAGGAGAGCACTACCTGTGTATAAAAATAGCAACCAGCAATTTACAACTTCTTTGGCTAGTATGAGTTTAGGAAGATATCCAACTCACTGAATTGTGAACATGCTGCAAAGGTCCTGCTGGTAAAATCAGTCATCGATCTTAAATAGAAAACAGGGTCTAAGAGAAGGCACTTAAGGACACAAAAATATAAACTTTTGAATCAAAGACGTCTGACTTTTTTTCACATATACCTTCCCGAAGTGACAACAAGTAACCAGACGTTATCTCCACTTCATTTGTGGTCCAAAGACAGTTTGTTTCCCTCCACTGTCTCTCTGCATGGTTACAAATACAAGCCTTGGCAAAGCCTCGACGCAGCCAACAGATCTGTCACCTGCTGACATTCCTGTAAACCTCCTCATATATGCATGGACTTATACGCCGGCGAGCTCTGATTGACTGACGCAAATCTCCAAAACAGATAAAACCTGATGAGACTGGTGAGGATTCCCGGCGTGTTTGGAACCTGGAACCAACACAAAGAATTAGGAACGCTGGTTGTCATTTAAAATGAAGTTGAGGGCTGTTAATGGCTCTGATTGAGGTGCACACTCGTTGTATCTCACCACAATGAAGTAGTCGTTCAGCTGGAGGCCGTACAGGACCCAGGAGGTTGATGTGAAGAAGGTGGCTACAGTCAGAGGGAAGGACAAGCACGTCACATCCCCACTACGCACTATCTGCACCTAAAAGGGAGAGAAAGACAAAACAGCAACAATTTGTTAGGAAAAATACCTCGAAGCGGATTACAGGTTTTGGCAAACGTCAAGGCACATTCATTGACATTACTAGATGAAGTAGCTTTTAAACAGGTACCATGAAGCACATTGAAATCCTAAAACAGTTTTTGCAAATGACCACAAATGGTTATCTATATTAGGAAAATCATTCAGAAATAAAAGCTTATGTGTGTTAAAAAAATGCCATTGAAATAGCACACTCAATTATCGATCACCTGCACTGAGAATGCACCGCTGTGCACACTTGAAAACAATTAATTAAATAGAAATTAGAGGGATTCAGAGTTGCTCTTTAGTGGGCACATTTTGTAGAGATTTAAAAGTAATTGAGTTTGAGTACGAGTAATGACAATAACACATTTGTTTCCTCATTCCATTTTTGCACATAGGCTAGAATTACAGCATGCAATTCAAGTGAGTTTAAGTTTCCTGCAAAAAACTTCTAACTGATAAAACAACTGCGCGGCACCAGCACACTGGGAAAGTAGACCAAGTTACTTTGTTTTTTATTCACTTTTTCTTCCCTTTTGTGCTGCAGCGGCACTAAATGCCTTTGAGGACGGTAGCTGAAAATGTGTTGCACAATCCCCATATTTAAATGAGTCTGGCATCTTTGAATAATGAGCACCAACACGACAACATGCTGAATGGGAGGAGAAGACAGAATGTCAGCGAGGAGATGAGTTACAAGCAGAAAGAGATGGAGAATAACAGGAAGACACAGATGAGGAGAAAGAAAGGCAGGAAACAGACTGAGGGTCATTTCAGAGACAGATACAAACAGGATAGTAGTTTGAGCTGCAAGATGATAGGAAAAGAAAGAGAGAGAAGCAGGGATTCATTCCTTCACTGGTAAATAGCTGCACGTGCCGTTGTCTGACCTGAACAGATGCCGTTTGTTGTCTTTGCAGGAGTTTAGCATATGGTCAGAAAAGAAGACAGAATGTGCCGCTTACAGCTCAGTGTGTTGAAGTTCATAGTGGGACGTTTGTATGAAAACAGCTTTTGCAACACATTCAGTGCTTGGAAATATCTACCTGCATAAAAACGCAACATTTATTGGTACAGCCCCGTGCCACATTTTTTTTTGGGGGGGGGGGTGTTAATGGAAGAAAAAGCAGCCATGACTGAGCGATCACACACTGAGCTGAGCAATAACTCTTACTGCTACAGACTTACTGGGTGGTAGAAACTCAATGCCGTATGAAATTAGATATGACACTAATCAGGGACGGTTTACGATTATATCAAAGTCTATCGTGCTTCATTACCATGCCACGAACATCAGTTTGATGAAAATCAGCGTTGCAACTAATATACGTTAAAATTGACTCATTATTAAACTAACTAATTTTGTTCGAGAAGAAGAACCGATTTCCTGTGACGTAAAACTCAGAAAAGCATAAATGTTCAGAAATGCATATAAATAATTTAAATAATAAATTGATTTATTATTGAATTAAATAAAAGTACAAAAATTCTACTTTGAGAAGCAAACCAAAAGATTTCATGATGCAGAAATACCCATTTGAGAGTTGTGTGTAAAATGTTACTGGATTATAATTAGCAATATATTATTGCATAGTTCCCTTTAATGTTGCAGCTGGTAAAGGTGGGAGTGAATCTATTTAGCTAAATCTATTTACCTAATATACTGGGAGACATCTTGTGAATTTCATTCTGAGGGCCAGGACAGTTCCTTGTCCCTTATCTCAACCAGCATCATGAATTATTAGACAAAGGACATTTGTTCATCGCCTTTTGTGCTTCATTTGACTTTGCAAATGCCGTCTGTATGCAGTGATTCTCCGGGTAGCATGTGAGCGTGTACCAGGTCGGTGAGCGGTGACAGGTACATGCTGACGGTCACCACGCTGCAGGTGAGGCCCAGCTGGCTGAGGCGAGTGTCTCCCTCCGGAAGATACGTGGTGAAGTAGAACCAAGCGCAGGTCAACACCGTCCCTGCAGCAGCAGTCTGTGTCATCACCAGCCTCTGAAACACACACACACACACACACATACAAAGAGAGAGAGGGGTCAGTAGAGAAACAGTTGCACACCCGAGTGGCCCAAGTTTACATTCCCTCTCTTACCTTTTGTTTTGTGTAGTGGAGGTACACAATGATATAGAGGACCTGGAGTAGAGCTCCAATGACGTTGACCAGGACGATGGTCCGATCCGTCTTCAGAAGCCCATAATAGAGCCAGCCCAGGTTACTATGGAAACAGGACGAGCATCAGACATGAGCAACCTCTGGTTTTCCCAATCGCCCAATGAGCACCAGAGTAGAAGACAATAACGCTACAGAACTGAGGCACACACACACTCACTTAAGACACGTGGTGAGGAAAGGGAGAAACTGGATATTCTCAGCACTTTTGGATTCTTTCATCTTCTTCAGGTCGGTCCTAGAAGCGTGAACAGGTAAACAAACAGCTTATACAAATGAGGGAGTAACAAAGTCAACAAGTCACTGGCTGGCCTCTTGTTTCTTAACAACCACTAACTCAAAGGAGCAAATGACAATGAAAAAATTGCAATACGTCATTAAGACATTAAATGATGAGATATTCAACTTACAGTCCAGTCGAGAACATCCCGACTGTGAACACGATGCAGGCCCATGACAGAAGGTGGATTGAATCCATAGAAAAACCAGAGAAAAGCGAAACAGACGCCCCTGTTCTGTGATGTACGAGCGATGTCTGCTTTTCAAACACGAATGACTGAATTGCATGCGATTAAAAACGGAATAACACAACACGGACGCCCTGCTGACTTCACTGCGTTTCCGTGTTTGCAGTCAGTGTGCACAGCTGCTTCGCGCTCTGATTGGCTAAGCGAGGAAGCAGGCGGGGTGGGTTTGCTCCAATAGGATGCCAATACGATAGGACACGTCGATAATGTGACGTCATCACGTTATAAGAATTGGGACGACGCGGATGGAGCAATGATGGAGGCAGCTGGTGGATTTAAACTTGCAGATGGAAGCCATGTGAAGGTATCATTTATGCAGTGGTAGTGAAAAACAGGAGAAGTAAAAAAAACAACTAAGAACTAAGAAGTTGGATATTGTTTGAACTTCTCAATATTGGAGTTGTGTTGTGTACTGTGTTAGCCTATGGTTGTGTTGATTTATAATATGTACATGTACTACTTACCAAAGCACGTGTTGCAAAGGAGTGGAGTTTGAAAGAAATCAGGTAAAAGATACTTTGGGGTTTGATTTTATTCCTTGTTACTGATTGTTATTTTCTGAGATCCACAACCTTCTCAAAGTGCAGTACTAAATTGCTGGAGAACAGGAAGAAGAATGAACTATTATTAAACTCTTTCAATTCTTTCATTTTTCTTGTGAATTATTGTATATGTTTACAAATTCAGACCCCTAAAAAGAATTTAAAAAATGAGACAAGGTACAAAAGGTATTACAGTTATATCAACAATTTGATGATCTTCAAAATGTTCACATTCAGGTTGAGGTTTTGGCATTCTGTGGGTGTTAAAAGAGATCAATAAAAGTATTATACTGCTTAAAATACCATTTAAAAAAACTTCAAAGCAATGCACCAGTGAAATTTTAATGTCCTTCAATATATAATTCTTCTAGTCAGTGGACCATTTGGGCTGCATACTGTTATTTCATGGATATTACATCCAGCATTTGAAATAAGGATTCATATTTCAACTTGTGAATTAAAACCATAACCATAACCAGCAAAGCCGCCTTGCTATTCATCAACGCTCAGGTCAATTTCATGCCAATCTCCAAAGTACCTCTTTTCATCATGGACCCACTGATCAGCTGACCTCCCTCCTGTGTCAGCAGCTGAGAAGCTCTAAACACAGACCCTTTTTTACCTTTCAAACCTCCCTCAGACTTGAGCTTTCTCAGCACTCTTTGATGTATAATTGTCTTCCTCCTTCTTCATTACTTTATCGTCTCTAGCTTTCATTTTTGCATTTGATTGACTTTTTTCCCCCGCTTAATCTCATTTCTCAACATATGCTTTTTTGGTCTTTGTTGGTCATTAAATTGCAATATTGCCAAAGCCCACTGAGGTTTTACAAAAATGTTGTCTAACCTTTCTCCTTTCCATAATAATAATCTATAATAATAATCCATTTCCTGACATTTGAAACCCTCCTTTGGCAGATGATGGCAGGTAATCTTTAGAGTGAATAGGGAAATAGTACCTTGTTGCTCACCAACAGTAAATGAATGTAAATTTTACAGGCATTTCTTACAGAGCATCCTTGAGGTTAAGGACGCAGGTTTAATGATTATGTTATTTGTAAATCTTACGGTTACAATATGGCTGCCTTTTTGTGATGGTTTCATCAAACACATTTAAAGTCTTGTGTTAACCTCTTACACAGATTCACAGGAGCTATTTTTCTGATAGTGCGCGTGATCATCTGTGGCTAATTCGAACCAAGACGTGATTGTGGAAAAAAACAAACAGCCGCTTTGAACGTATACGTTGCATGGTTTTACACGGGATGGTGACTTTTGACAGTTTTCAGTCAGCTCTCGGCTCTGCGGGTGTGGAGTTGTGTGCACTGAGCTCTTCATTCCAACATACCACTGTGCAGATGAAGCATGTACAGGGAAGAAAAGGCGAGAAAAAAAGTGTGTGGGTGAGGAGGCAAGAGAGTGACACCATCACACCTAGTTGTCAGTTTGCTTGTGGGCCTTTCTCTCTGTCCTCTCACGCCCTCATCGCCCCCCCTGCTCCTCGGTTCTTGTTTGGTTTTCAGACTGTGAAGTCTGTAGCAGGCGGAGCTGAGTAACCAGGGATGAGAGAGGGGAGCGGATCAGAACGGAGGTCGGGAAAGACCTCGAAGTAGAGGGAGACTTCATGGTGTATGCCAAAATATTTATCATGTACTTATATCCATCAAAGTGTCAATGATGTCAGTGGGATTTCAACACCCGAAACAAATGTCACCAGCGCTGATAAAAAAAGCAGAGAAACTTTTCATAACAATCACAACTTTATTTTACGAAATATTTTCACATCTTGAAACGGTTTCTTATAATTTTCTCTATATACACATTTACATATAAACATTTACAAAAAGCAAAACAAGCTAACATGAAAATATACATCTGAAAATGTATTCTTGGAAGTCCATTCAGTTGGAGGTTTCACAATGTGCAAGTGGAATCACAGCTGTGCGTCAGCCAGTGTACCATGTGCTGTAGAAATGAGTACTGAGGAGGCTCAGCTCCCTAAAACCGTTCAGCAGTGTTTATCTCAACCCCAGCGACTGATTCTTTGTCAGACTAAAGAGATATAACAGACGGGAGGTGATGCATCGGGGAGTTGAATGCTACAAATTAACAAAAATGACGTTAAAAGCTGGAGATAAGGAGTGTAATCTGTACCAATGGTAAAAAAAAAAAAAAAAAAAAAACACAGGACACTGACAATAAACTTGTCATTTTCAAATTGATAACAATCCGTTAGTATTTTGATCAGTTTGCTTGCAGTTTTGTTCATAAGGAAAACGAGTGTAGTTTAAAAAAAAAAAAAAAGGTCAAATGAGAATTGTCATCCACATAATAAAAAAATAAAAAGTCCTCTTCGGAACGATCCACATTCCACACACTCAAAACGCACACTGACGCAACTGTCCCCAAAAAATCGGTTCATTGTCCCCAATGACCAGCATTGAGTTTGCATTGTCTCTGTCGCACTTTGCCTTTGCTCAGCCTCAGTGTAGCGTCTGGGCCAACAGCACCGAGATGGTGGTCAGGACAAGTGAAAATGAGACCAGCTGCGCTCCTGAACTGCCGATGCTCCTCTGAACCTTTGGCTCCATCACAGCAGGGTCGTCTGAGGAAACAAATGGGAGGGGGAGTCAGTGTTGAGTTGCATCATTCAGCCAAAGCAAACACGCCCGGCTGAACTCATCTCAGACATGGGGCTGCTTTGACTGTTTTACATCTGTCTTGTATTTCTTTTTTTTTGGGAGTGGGGGGGGGGATTCTCACCTGCTGGGAGCCGGTTAGAAGGGTTGTGAACTCCTCCAGCAGCACCTAACTTCACTTTTTCAATATTTTCTTTTGCATTTCCCGCCTTGACTTTCTCCAAGTTGTGCTTTCCGCCGCCGTGTTTTCCGGCGCCGTTTTGTCCGACCACGTCTACCCTCAGCCTCAGGCAGTCCTGGCCGTGGTGATGCATTGGCTTGGCTGCGGAGGGTCAGAAAGAGCGGAGCGTTTTAATACGGGACACCTTCTCCTCAGGAGCACACTGAGAATACTGCTTTTTTAGTTGTTCATACTTACAGATATAATAATAGCTCTCTCCCTGTCGGAACTCCTTGCCCAGGGTGAAGGGAGTAAAACGCTGGAATTTCTCAGAGAATTTCTCGGGGGCGTGGGGGGCGAACGGCCGCGAGCACTCCCAACGGAGCTGGTCGAAGGAGTGAGGCTTGCACACCTCGTAGTCCTCCTTCTCCACCATGTACAGCACGTAGCGCTCGGCCGCGTGCGATGACACCTCGCCGTGGGCGTAGTGCGGGCAGACGATGTCCAGATAGTCGTTGATGCGCACTTCGACTGCGTACTCCTCCAACAGGAAGCTGCAGAGAGACGGCAGGAGAGACGTGAGGTTACTGACAAATACACACACACACACGCACACACGCACACGGCAATCAGGCTTTACTCCCACGGATGACAGGCGTCACCACGGGCACAGTGTGTTTACCCGGTCCGGTGAACAGAACGAGAAAACAGCCAGATCAGGTTGCACCTGTTCATCGGTCTCTCGTAAAACGTACCGCTGCCTCCCGCGCCTTCCCCGCCCTCTTGCCTCGCTTGGCCTCGCGCACACGTTTCGTACGACAGCGAGAGACCTCCCGATGTCCCCTTTTCACCTTTTCTGCGCGTCGAGTTGGCGGCTTCTTCTCACCCGGATGCTTGTTAAAACCGGTGCCGAGGCTCCCGTTGGGACTCCTCGCGCTAATTCGCCCCGTCTCTGTCTGAAGCCCTGTCACTCAATGACTCGCTGGTTGCATCAAAGGCCGAGAGGGTGGAGACAGTCAGACTGTCGCCCTCTCGCTCGCTTTTCATCTACACCCTTCATTTAGTTTTACGGCTCTCTTTGAGCCTCCTCCCCGTCTCCTCTATCCTCACTTCCTAGGCCCGCTTGGTGTCCTAATCAAGCACCACCAGAGAGAGAGAGAGAGAGAGAGAGAGAGAGAGAGAGAGAGAGAGAGAGATGGTGGAAAAAGAAGTAGGAATCCTGCAGTAGTAGCTTATACTCCATGAAGGTTCCCTGATCCTCAAATCTAGTCGGCGTTTTAATCTGAGTGGCGGCTTGTGAACGCACCGGTTCAGCCTGTTGCTGTGAGTGAAAGTGACACAAAAATGAAAAAAACAGCCTGTTTGTCTGCTATTGTTTATGTGTAAGTGCGTTTGTCGCTGCATCAAAGCATTAGACGTGTTGGCCCCCCGGGCCCCCCTCCCCTGTCCTGTTGTTGTGGCTTCTGTCGGGACCCCCTGGCCGAGTCACAGACACACTGGCTCCAAATGTGGGCCTCTAACCCCTCCTTCCTGCCTCTTTGTGTGCGTGTGTGTGTGTGTGTATGTGTGTGTTAGATCCTAACCTACCTGTCAAAACATGCTTTGTTAGCTGAGCACAACTCTGCACTTGTTATCCAGGGCTAACAGGCTGATCACCGCCCTCCACTTGCAATCACTGCTCTCTCTCTGTGTGTTGGTGTGCAGGCAGTTGTTTGTTCGTTTGTGTGAATATGCGCGTGTGCGTCGGGGAAAGGAAGAGAGACAGCTTCTAGCAGCCTAATTGGCCAAATAATCTATACTTTCATCTTGTTGTTTTCTGTGAGTCACACAAGGCACTTGGGGAGACACACAAGGAGATTTCTAGCTGCTCCTGCTTAAGAAAGGGGTCATTTTAAAATGGTATGGGGGTTAACCTTTTTCCCACACTGTGTGCTTATTAGTGGTCTGAACGACCACCGTATGAAAACAAAGGCTTGTCAAAAGCCAAAAAAACAACATATATTCTGTTGCTAATTCCATTCACAACTCATGCTTTTAAGAAAAGGGGCCTTTATCATTCTCTTAACCTCCTTGTTTCCCTTCTCCTCCTCCTCTTAGCCATTGGTCTTGCTAATTAAAAGCTGTTAGATGTCTGGGGCCAGCATGTTCTAAGAGGGGGGGAGGACAAATGAATGGGGTGTAATTATGCTCTTTCACTCGCGAAAGACAGATTGCCTGAAGGCTGGAGGGCCCCTTTAACCTCTGTACCTTACCCCATGTGGAGCTTTCACTACCCTGACTAGCATGTGTGTGTTATACGTGTGCTCATGTGACGCTCAATGGTTTTTTTTTTTTGCGGCTTGCTTTTGAGTTTCCAGAATTGAAGAAGCTTTTTTTCTTTTTTTGTGCTGTGGTTTGTGGCATCTTTACGCAACGATCGGTCAAAAGCACTCAGCACAATTTTGGAGCGCAAACACGCATCTTTCCCCTCCACCCTCCCCTCTCCGTTCTCACTCCTCAAAGTCTCGCCTCTCCCCCGAACCACTATCGCCTTTGAAACGAAAGTTCCCGGCGGAGTGGGAGTCGCATTAACGTGATAGCTGTGTCGCATGCGAGGGTGAGAGCCAGGTGGTGGGAATAGTTGCAAGCCTTCTTCTTCTTCTTCTTCTTCTTCTTCCCGTGTCCTGGTGTGTTAGTGCGTCTGTGAGAGGGATTCTCTGAAGACCCTTATTCAGGGCGCCTCATGCCCCGGGCCCTGGAGCACATCTGTTCACCGAGGCCTGCTGACGCCTCTTGTGTGTATGCGTTTTCTTGCATGTGACTGAAGGTGTGGGTAAACAGCGAGGGTTGAAGGTGGCTGCAATCCTTCTTCCTCGCTGCTACAAGCAGCTCATCTCTCACTGCCAAGCTACTCTGGCTTTTTTGCGTCAGTTGTGTGTGTTACGTGGGTATAAAGTAGTTATGGCAGTACAGGCGAGTTCTCCAACACTTTGCCTTCTCATCCAAGCTTTGAAGTTGTGCCATTGTTCTTGCCCCCCTGCACCACTTTCCTGCGAATTCTTCCCCGAGCCGTCGCTTGTATCCGTCAGACGACTGACACAGGAACTCCTGTCCGTCACCGTCCCCACGGGGAGGGTTTCGGACTGGCGGCCGGGTCCAGGGGTCGGAGTTCAGGGTTGCAACGCGCACTCGCTAGCATCTGACTCAGCACAGAGGATATTTTGTTTCGCACGCACAGAGCAAGTCAGCACTACAGAAACACTGAACAGACGCATCGCTCCCCCGTTTGCTCTGCAGGTCGTCCGAAGCGAGTGTGCATACAGCGGAATGGCACAACGGGGGGGGGGGGGGGGGGGGCTGTGGTTTGGATGGTTTACAGTTTTCTCACTCATCAAATTTCCAGTAACACGGCTCACACACTTTTTACTGTGACGTGTCCGCTTAATACCAGATTCATTTTCTGTGGTGTGGCAGATTCACACCTCTTTTTCGCACAGGAGCTGTCAGTGGTTCTAATGGGATTGGCTGCTCACTAGTGGAATACGCCATTACAGCTCCTCTAATGTACTTTTTATTAACTTCCAATGTAATTTACCATCCTCCTTCCTCCATCTTACAATAGGAAACCCATGGGAATTCTTCCTAAACTCTGCACCAATACAACCTGCAGTCTCAACTTCAATTTATAATCTAGGACTGAACGTAGTAAATATTACCACACGAATATCTGCTTGCTCATATAAGAATGCATCAAATAGCGGAGAATCCTGTATTTTTTTTTTTTGAATTGTTAACCATGCCATTTCTCACTTATTTAATTCCTAACTTCTCCACTCCCTTCATCCATCAGTGTCCACTCTCTCCTCCCTCCATCTGCCTCTCCTTTATTCCAGCAAAATCAGCCCATCCCCCCCCGGTCTCTTAACGGTGACATAATATACCACCGTGCTTTATCCAGGCTAATTTCTCAACACAAATCCCTTTCTCCAGTTCACCCTTGTCTCACCCTGCACCCCGGCCTTTGGTCCTCCTCCTCCTCCTCCTCCTCTCTGCCCCCCCCAAAATCTTTTCACCCAGACTCTCCTTTTTGTAGCCTCCTTTTCAACTTCCAATGAATAGAAGAAGGCCAAATAGGATCATCTTGGTTTAAAATGTTTTGGATATATTTGCATGCCTTTGTCCTTTTTGTCAAGGCGAGACGAAAAGTTTAGCCAACTCCTAGAATTCAAATTTAATATTCAACTCGTCTTGAATGTACACATTTATATCATTTAGAAGAAAAGAAAATGCGGCGAAAGATCCTCTAAATACTGTAGCTTGAGTGCATCCTACAGAAATTGGGTGGCGTTCTGTCCTTTAGAGGGCAATAGTGGGCTGTGGACACTAAAGTATGCCTGAAATGCTATGAATGACCATTGTACACATACGCAAACACTCGCATGCCTGCCCTGACATACTACGATAAAGCTTGGCAAAAAGCATGGCCTCTCTAATGTTAACAGAGCCTGAGAGGGGCTCGGTCCGTCATCACGGTGGAAAACTACTGGGAGCTAAACAGAGGATGGTCTGTGAGGAAAGAGGGGGACCGATGGAGGGGGGGGAGGAAGTCTGGACCACAGATAAGGAAACGAGAGGAAGAGCAGAGAGAAAACAGAGGTGCATGGATACTGTGAGGCGGGAGGGACACGGATACGATGTATACTGTGGTTGAGGTTTATGATGCGGGACTGTATGTGTGGAACCATTTGACAGTGTGTTGGGTAAGAAGACGGTTTTATCAGCTGGGTACACACGAGGTCTTCTAATATTAAACGGGTGGGATGCATAGGAAGCGTCATGGAGACGTCCTATGGTGATTGTAATTGATTGTTCTGACGTGGATCCCATCTGGGAGATTATGCTGGGAATGATCCACTGGGACACCTAAAAGGTTTATTAGGCAATTCGTATAATGGTTACACTATACAACCCAACGACCCAGATACAAATGTACAGATGCACCTTTACAGACTATAGAGGACAAGGCATAATCATTACATCACAGGGGCATAAATATAGATCAAATAAAGCCAGAAGGATGATGTTTTTGTGTCTACGGGTCGGATTACAGGCCATTTCGTAATCTATGTTAGTGTGTGTGAGATTATGCTCAGATTACAGGCCTTCAACCAGACGGGACGTAGGCTGGGGAAGGAGAAGTAATGAGTGGAAAGAGAGAGGGAACAAAATGTATAAAATGTGCAAGTTGAGTGGGTAATCTGGGGGGCGGGTGGGGTCTGCACTCCAGGCTACACGTACGTGTCACGGCAGGCCCGGCGGCTCTAATAACAGGCAGAGCCAGACACCCGCGGAGATAAACAGACCGTTACATTGCACCAAAGTCCTGATAAAGAGCCGCCCTGGATGGTGGAAAGCTGCCCGACAAGACAAATAACGTAGTCAAAAGAGGAGGCTGTGTTTTAATCGGTGCGGAAAAGTGGGGATTTTGAATGCCAAATAGTCAGTAGGTATGGAGAAAAAAAAGGGGATGGAGGGCTTGGGGCCAGCGGGCAGTCTGGGAGGAGACCCAGCTGTTGAAGAGAGGAAAAGGAGTGAAGATGAGGAGAGGAAGAGATGCGTTCTGTCTACTGGGAGAAACACACACACACACACACACAAACACACACACACAGCTGACAGCGTTGAGTATAGTAACAGCGGGGAGGAATGCTGGCTCTGGCTAATATTAACATCCAAGTCTTGCCTCTTGACCCCGCCCCCCCCCCCCCCCCAGTGTGTGTAAGTGAGTCACACATTGATCATGTCTCGGTAAGCCTGCTGACGGTAATGGCCACTCCTTATTTCACGCTGACGTTTGCCTCACTCACGTGCTGCCCGTCCATAACAAAAATAAAAAAACACTTCCTGTAAAAGGCTGGTCGGTACAAGTTCAAAGTCTCTCGCGCACACGGTCGACACAGGCAGGGACACGTAGTCTAAAAACAAGACCAGACCAGATTGAGAAAACCATCCGTCCATCTGTCTTTTAGGAAACTCACACGTACACCAAAACACCGGCGTGTCAAATCGCTGCAGGTCTTAACTTACATACAAACACACACACACACACAGCTGATGCCAATGTACATCACGGATCTATACTCCTCGACATGAATGGGCAGACTGCTGCCATCTGGTCACTGTCCTCCACCTACGACAAATCACTGCTGCTCAATCAGACCAAGAATCAATTAGCATTAATTAGCCGCGGCCCACTGCCGTCACAGCCCCGCTGATGGATCCCCGGCAGCCTGAACAGGTGACCGATGGATCACTGGGGGACAGGTGGGCTTTTAGCTGTAAAGAACAATATAAAAAAAAGAATAGGAAGATAATGGTAAAAAGAGAAGTGAAAGGTGAGGAAGTGGCACTTTAGTCCGCCAATTATGGTTTCAGTTCAGCTTTTAGCTGCAAGACTGTCATTTCTGTGCCTGACTTCATTATTTCCCTCGTCACCTGTCAAGTGAACAACTGAGAAATTGAAATGTCTCGATCCCAAAGTGGGACAGAATACATTTGCTACGCGTCTTTTGTAGCCATTGAGTTAAATTATACTTTTTATCCTGTTTGACAGCAGTAATAGTGCAGGACAGTAGCAGAGACCACTCTGGACCTTCTTTTGTCTTCTTCATCATTTGAAGGAAAAACTCGAAGATCCAGTTCCATCTTCCAAAAAGCCTCTTTTCACATTCCCGCTCTACCTGCGCTGTGTCTCACCTGCCCTGCGTGCGTGTGTGTTGTGACTCAGGTGTAGAACTGCGTGGGCCTAACCCCGAGCCGTGAGTCACACACGGACTAACCCATGACGACAGGGCTTTCCATTAGACTTCTTATCCAATTATCAGGACAATTGTTTTCCTTGTTAAGGGCCTCTTTTTTTCCCTGTGTCTTCTTAAGAAGGGCAATTAGAGAGCCGGTAATGTAATCAAGACAAGACTAAAAGGCTGTAACGGCTTTTGCCCTCGTTTCGTCTCGGTGGCGGATTTTAGAAATCGACCCAAACCCGGCAGTCAACGACCGTCCTCTGGTTTCAGCCCGCTGACAAAATAATACCGCCGTTGGAGCGCGGGGATCACTCCCTGCACCATAAAAGCTCAATAAATCACACTGCGATATTACAAGTCTGCAAAGCTGCATCGATCCCACTGAGTGGTTGGATTACATTTCTGACCTCAAAACAACATAATCAGCAATAGAGCCTCTTATGAGAAAACACTAACGCATTGGCATAAAGGTGATTATGAAATTAACCTACTGATTCATTTTAATTCATAGGCTTTCCATTACACACACACACACAGGTGCAGATCTTACAGATAACATCACCGGCCAAGTTCATACTAGCCAGTCTATTTTCTACTATTCGAGTATGTCTGGGTCTATGTGTAGGAGTTAAATATAGTGGTCCATCTGTCTAGCCATTCACTTACTATCTGCGGATTTTAAACCGTACAGCTGGTGCTGCTGCATAGTACTAGTACCCTGATGACGATCCTGTAAGACGAGTTTAAAGAAAAGACTACACACCTCCAACGTCACAACAACAACAAGCTTAGTTGTAACCGTTCAAGAGCTTAAGGACACACGGGGCCACGCGGGTAATGTGGAGACTTTATGGGCAGAACATGACAGAAACATTGTCACACAGACGGAGCAGTGAGTCTTTGACGCTTTTTCTCTCTCAACAATTCACACATTAGACAAATCCAGGCACACGCGCACACGAGATCCGGACTTACTTCGGATTGGAGCCGTTCCAGTAGACGCTGTGTCTCTCCGCACATGCGAACCAGGACCCGACGCTCATCGCCAAACACAGCAGAAACGTCAAATCCATCCCGCCTCTTCTGCACGGGGAGCTCACCGAGTTCACTTAGCGAGCGATGCTCTAAAGACGCCTCAGTCGTTGGAGACTTTAACGCGTAAATGACGTGCGCGGGACTTTACGCTACTGAAGGACTTGGAGGGAGTTAAATGGGACGCAGTCGACCGGAGCACTATCGCAACTCTTGACTGCTTCACCAGAGCGCACCTTTCGGTTTTATCTGGCCTCGGCTCCGCCCCTCGTTTTGATGCCAGCCAATAGCTGTAAGATAGTCGGAGCGCCCCGCCCACTGCTCCCATCCCACAATGTGCACTTTACACCAGAATAACTGAAAAACAAAAACAACCCGCCTAGAACAAGCCTACAATGAAACCGCGTTAGCATAATAAAGACATATAAGGCAATGGGGTGACAAGTCAATTACGATCAATAGCAAAGGGAAAAAGTAAATCAACAGTAGAAAATCAACGCTGAAACACATATCAATGCAGGACAATGGGTGTTGTTTTATATTTATGAGCAACTTAACCAATATCTAGTTTAGCCAGCTGTGAACAGGTTTTATCAGACTGAAATCACTATTAATAGCATATAAGATGTATCATAATAAAATAAAATAAAGTGATTTTATATAAAAATGTACTCAAGAAAATGAATTACAAGTTAATAAATTAGTCTAAATGCGTGGATTTCAAATGACAGCATTTTGCAAAGGTTCCTATTTTGTATGTATTGTTATGCAGATTACCCTCTATCCGAGTAATAGGATGTCATCAGATCGTAACACATTAATACATTAATGTGTACGCAGCACTATGATGTTAATTTTGGTGGCTCTATATATTTAATTATACTTTATAATTCACTTTTTTTATACTGTGATTGTCCTAATTTCAAAGCTTGCAAGAACCAAACCTTTTTAAATATGTCTTATTATTTACTGTTTAATAATGAGTGGAATATAAAGCAGCAGTAAATACTCCACTAACGCTCAAGTAACATACCTAAAAATATTCTTTTCTCCTTCCATCGCAAACACATAGCAGATTATTTATTTTGATACTCAGGTAAGTGAATTCACACATCCATTGTGCCATGTAGGTGTTAGTTGTCGTTGGAATTGTGTATTTGTTGTTGTTCTAACACTGTTGCGTGGGTGTTGCGTTGTGTTGTGACGTACTTTGTGGTGCAATTGTGTGTTAAGTTGTTATCATGAGTTGTAATACAAGTTTGTCAACTCATGTTATGAGAGTGCTTTTTACTGTGCAAAATTGCATGTTGGTGCTGCAGAATATTATATACTAAATAGATTTGTCCCATGTTGTTGTGTGGTAATGGTGAGAACCCCCTCGTGTGGTTGTGTACTGATTACTCTTTGTCAGATAGTTAAGAGTTACTGCTGCCGTAGCAGCCGGTCTAATCTTATGGGCTCCGCTCTGCTGCGTCCTCAGACAGGTAACTTCACAAAACAACCTCGCAGATGGAGCGGATAAACTCCAGACCACGCCGGGTGCCAGCGGGATTGTGGCCTCAGCGGGAGACGGCTTCCCTCGGGCAGGGATGGGGCCCAGCCGGGGTGAGCTGGTTCATAGCTGCAGGGAAAACATTATGTGTGTCTGTGTGTGTTTGTGTATTAGTATGCATAGACAAGCTGAGTGTCTGACTGTATTTAGGCTTGACTGGGCAAGCAGACACGTCCTGGCATTCTGAGGATCACACACACACGCACACACACACACACACTCAGACTGCAGAGCCCATAGGCAGTTAATCACAGTTGACGCTGCTTTTCCGCTCCATCCTGTCTCCGAAAGAAAAAGTGGAGAAAAGGAGGAGGAAGAGGGCCGAAACTGCTTGATTTCCTCTAAGGAATGACTCTACTAACAACGACACGAGGAGACTGTCCCTCATTGACGGCAGACGTCCGATGCACAAACATCTCCTCATGATGCACAGATGTAACATATAACCAACAGTCAAAACAGACGGAAGCACCAATTTATAAATACACAACACCGCAAATACACCTCCTCGCTGCTGCTGCGAGAGTCACACGACTGGGACGTACACACTGCGAGAAACAGATGTGGGCTCTCATGATGGTGTTGATGACTCGAAAAAGAAACTCACAGAAAAAGTGTTTTCGAGATGATGGAAAGCTCAAAAGCTCGAAAATTGGATTAAAGGTCGTCGGGGTTAAAAAGCCGACAGCCACACAAACCCCCCTCAGTGAACGGAAATCCGTCTTGTTTATTTCTAAAGCGCCTGTCTCTAGGCGTCACAGTATCTGTCACGAGTTGGTCAACGTGTTGTGAAAATACCACAATGACATAACTTGTACAACATTTAGGAAGAGCTTTGGGAGGAGATGCATGAAACAAAAAACAGATGGTTTTGAGGAAG
Organism: Gasterosteus aculeatus; assembly: GCF_964276395.1. Taxonomy (NCBI): domain Eukaryota; kingdom Metazoa; phylum Chordata; class Actinopteri; order Perciformes; family Gasterosteidae; genus Gasterosteus; species Gasterosteus aculeatus. The sequence continues at coordinate 7,013,167 of NC_135707.1, read as the reverse complement.
AAGAAATTATAGCTGAGCGAAAAGAATAAGTCCCCTAAGCCTTTTCAATTTGAAGTCCAGCTCTCTTCTCTTCCGCCTCGTCCTTTCCACTCATCCCGCCGGCCTGATGTGGGGATCACAGCTGGTCTGTCGAGGAGAGTTCTCCTCAGACGCACAGAAATATGCAGCAGGAGAGTTTAATAGAGACGAGGTGGAGGGAAGAGTTGCAGGTTGTTGCAGATGAATTAGACGTGGAAACACTGGGCGTCACCGACAAGGAGCCAAACGGGGAGAGAAACTGCTTTACAGGCGTGTGTATGAACACATCCGTCCAAACACATGCATGTGCGTGCACAGGTTTTTAATGGAGTTTAAAGCTGTGTAGGAGTACTGCTGTCATTCATAAAAAAACACCATAATATTTATCTAGGTGAATACATTTCTTCTTCTTTTGTGTTGCCCTGACTTCAACACGTCATTACTCGTCGTGCCCTTGAGCCTCCTCCACAACCGCTGCCGTGCCGCTTGGGCCTCTCCTTCCTTGCCTCTCCCTCAGAACGTAACCATGGCTGTTATTGGGGGAAAAAAAGGTCATTGAGAAGATCAACACGGTGAAACAATGCAAAGGGTATAACGGGGCGTAAAGGAGCTAAATCACTGTCATATGCTCCTTATTGACTCTAGTTAATCACAGATTGCTCTTTCAATAGTTGCCTTTTGTTCACCAAACCTCTGTGATTACCCCAAGCTTAGGCCTGTTAACACTTGCCATCGTTTCATCTACACATCGGACAGCTTGTCACCCGGCTGCCCTCTGTCCCTTTATCCCCGGCCTCCTGCGGGGCCCGGGGCCTTCTGGCTCGTAGCGGCACACTCCGGCAAGATGCTCCTTCCCTGCCAGCACAAAGGCAAGTCTCCCGGCGCCTTTTCACACCCATGCATGTGCATGCAGGTGGTCGCCCCATTCAGACACGGGGAGGCACACTTCCACGGGTCTAGATTCAGCCCGGTTGGGGGGGGGGCAAATGGAGTTTTCTTTCAAAGACAAACTCTCAATTAGGAGGTGTGTCTGGAGGGTGGAGATGTGCAACACAGGAGCACAAGGTATAAAAACATGCCAAGGACACACGCATGCAAACAAAACTGAAACGATGTTGCATGTGTGTGTCAGTAGGGGGTTAATCGCCCCCCCCGCCCGCCCGCCCGGACTAACACCGTCTCATTATTCAGACTGCAGGAATCATTAACTCGCCCAGTAAACAGGCACACTTCGCCGGTTTGCTCCCTCACTGCCGCTCCGTCGGCCTTTCTGTCTCTCGGGGACTCTCACTCCCCCTTGTCCACGCACACACACACACACACACACACACACACACACACACACACACACACACACACACACACACAACAGCACAAACAAAATCCGGTGAAATATTTAACAAAGCGACTCGTCTTGCATTGTCTCCGCCAACCTTTGTCTCACTGTACTTCCTGGTCTGTCCCCCTGCCTGTTCTCTCCGCTCATCTGTCGTCTCTGCTGCCTTCCCTTCCCTTTTTCTCTTTCTTCTGTTCATCTGTTCATCTGTTTCCACCTGTTCCTCATCGGCCACCAGCCAGAACGTGCTGAACTTTACTTTCTCTTCACTTCTTTTCACGTTGCAGTCAAATACCTCTAAAATCTGTACCCCTTTATAATCATTCATGCTTTTCTTTCAGCTTCACTACTACTTTGAATCTTTTCCCGTAAAAGTACCTTGGGCAGTGTATTCGTTAGGAGAGAATCCATTATCCTCCTCCATCCTCCAACCTTCTGCCCTCTTTATCGCTCTCTCTCTCCATCTCTCTCTCCTCTCCTCCCATGGTCCTGGCCCCAGACCTATATTCATTAACATAGTGTTAATGATCCCAGATGGACTGACATGTACTCTGTGGGGGCGAAGTGTGAGTGGCTTCTTCCAAGGGTGTGTGTGGGTGGTTGTGTGTTTGAGTGCATGTGTATGCACGGCTGTTGGGTACATTGGCCTAGTTGTGTGTAGCCTACAAAGTCTTTGTGTATATAAAGTATACAAGCGTGCATGCGTTCATTTGGGCATTTAAGCAAGAAATAGTTGCCTCTCCCCAGCAGTAGGTAGCTTAGTTATAGTGATGTGCATCTCTTATGCCCTTCTGTCAGAAAGCCAACAATAGAATTGAGCAGACGGTCGCTGAGGACGTATTTCAGTTCATGAGGAATCTGTTCTTCCTTTGTGAGAAAGAAAGAACTCAATGTTTCATCACTTTAAATTGTCATTCATGTTGCTTACCAGTAATAACAGTAGTACACAGTAGTAGTCATGACCAGTGTAATGGACATTACATGGGGGATACCTGAGGAATTCCTAAGTTAAAACAAACTGCCATAGAATTAAAAAAATGTAAACCGTGTAAACTGTGCTCACAAGGTTCAGTCTGTGGACCGATTCATAGCCTGAAGCCAAAAACGACACAAACACAAATCTCATGTATGAGCGAAGCCAACTTTATAAGTGCACTAAATCCAGAACTTCTTCTTCACTGCATTGCAGAATATATTGAATTGTTACTGCCAGCTGTCGATTTGGGGAATGGTGGGACACCATTGTGTATTTATAATCGTGTCAACCATGCAAGCTTGTACAAAATAGACTATGCGGAGACCCCCTCGTAGAATAAAGGCTGCGTAGGTCTACACAAGAAAAACGCATTCCTCAAAATGTTCAACCACTCCTTTAATAGTTTGGGTTTTGCTTGAATGGTTTATTTCAAGGGAGATCAAACAATGCAGCTTACACTGATATTTCAGACAGCAGAGAGTTTCCACGTTAGTGAGATTTTACAGAAAGCTCTCAACACAACAATCCCATTGTTTGGAAACCAGAGCCATAAAGAAATGGTTGTGCGGGCATGCGGCGGCTCCTGGCCTCCAAATTCATTTAACTCCTCTAGAATGAATTGGAAGGCCGTGCGCCAGACCAAATCCAGTCTTTTGACTTCACTAATGTCTTTGCAAATTGCTGCATCCATGTTCTCAAATGCTTCAGAAAGCCTCAAGGTCAAAAGTCCACACGGCAATCTGGCTTACGTTGCAAATGGAGTCAAACGTACCACTGTACTGATTAACCATTATGATTTATCTTCTTTCTTTTTTTCAGTCTAGTGACCCTTAGACCACACGTATGCTATGCCGAATGCATCGATGGATAGCCTCAAGAGATCAACAAGTTAGAGAAGGCAAGAAGTTAATAGCCTGCGGCTAACCAAGTTTAGGTGCTCTGGTGCACACACACATGGACACACACATAGACACACACACACATGGACACACACCCTGCTAAGGTTACAATGTTACAGGTGCTGGGGCAGAGTGCATGTATGTGTGTCATAGATACTTGAGCATTCCCTAAATGCACACACACATTGCCTGACCCCTTCCAAATATAATTTACTGCATGCTCACTAGTAGCATAAAGCCAAACATACACACACAAGTTTCCCTACAGCAAACGGCAAAACATAGCAAGGCAACTCAACTCCATCTTTGAAAGTGTCTTCATCTCTCAGTGGTGTCTCTTTTGATGCTACCGAGGCGTGTTGTTGCCTCCTGTTCTGTCTCCCTGTTCTTTCTTTGTCTCTCGTTGGCATGGTTGAGTTTGTTGCATAATCGCACAGTCGCTTAACTATCGAGAACGCTCAGTCTGGCACTTATCAGGGGGCTGTCCTTGTTCCATTCCACTCATAAACACACTTCACACAGTAGCTCACCCACACACAAACGCGCAGACACACACACACACACGCTTTAAATCGATCTAAACCATCATCTTGCATGGCTTGTTTTCTCCCGTTGAGGCATAATGATAATGTACCAGTAGAAACATGCATGAAGCACCTGTTAGATATAGTTAGACTTCCAATGTAACACTGTAAATTCACCCACATTCTGCTCCTCAGCCACGTAGCCGGACCTCACATGTGCTTGTGTGTGTCAGACTTCTAAAAAGCAGTATTTTGTGTCAGGTTTCTGTAGTTTCCCATCTTCTTTAAAGGGTATCTAAGCTTAAATGATGCTGATAATAATACGAGTACATAGAGGGGGTCATCCAGAAAGGGATTTTTGAAGAAATGTTCTACTAAGAGAAAAGAATAAATTCCTCAATCCACAGAAATCTAAGCGCTCAATTTAAAACAGGTGATCTTCACAACCTAACGGCCATTTCCAATTGAGAGAAAGGAATATATTAAAATGTATAAATCTTTTTCATTTATTTATACAAATTTAAAATGTCTTTTAACACCTACATCACTCAGTATACTTAATTCCGTGAGTGACATGTTGGCATACAGTAAAGTCATTTGTCTTTAACCAGTAAAGCTACATGCTTAACCACCTGCATCTGTTAGTACGTTTCTACACCACAAAGGGTCGTCCAAACAGGTAGGAATGCTTCACTTGAGTGATTTATGGACGTGCCGTCACTGAAATCATCACAGTTAGCAAAGTGCGGACAGGTTGTTTGTTGAGTTTTGTGATGACAGCAGGTGATGTGTTAAGGAAAGGTCAGGTCAAGGTTTGGAGGTCACTGGGAGAGTTAAAACGGGCAATGAATGAAAGTTCAGTTGGGGCGGTGGTCTCCTCCAAAGCCCTTAACAGCTAACAGATGGTGTCCTCTACCAGAATGGACTAAGGGAAGAAAATAGCCTGATTCAGTAAGGAAAGAGGCTCATGGGGATCTGATGGATGTTTTTCATGACATTCAGTTGCAAAGAAATCCAGATTATTTTGGGGAAGCCTTTTCGCCAGGGACTTTACTTATTAGAATAAAATGTTCTCTTCCGTCAGAGAGGGAATATGCTTTAGACCAATATGTCACTGTGGCATGAATCACAACTACAAAATGTGATGCATTGTGTTTCATTTAGCAGATTACATGTCCGTTGATGATATGTTTTTCTTTTTTAAGAGTAAGATTTAGAGTGAACTCCACACTAAATTAAGGAAAGGTGGGTGTATGCTTGCAAAATGAAAACTTTTCATGCGTTTTCAAAAACGTAACTTAAGGGACAATTGTGTTTACTTGTAAGGGTTCATATGTCTTGTATGGGTTCCACGATATATTGAACTTAAATTATATTTAGAGAAACATTAAAAGAAAAAGAAAAAAAACGATGGCAAATGTGCCCATAAGCTCGACCGTCTGATCAGCAGTGACTAAAGTGGAAGCATGTCATGTAATACTGAATTCAGGTTACCTGGCGATACGTCTCAAGAACAGCCAAGAAAGGTACCGGAAGGGGATTACTGACCTCCTGATTGTCTTCATTGTTACTTTTATACGATTAAAACCAATCGCATTAGGTGTCCACGTCTATACTGGGGGGATAAGGTATGAAGAGGAGGCACAGTGAGTCTGGTTATAACAGGCTTAAGGTTACGGCTGTGAGCTTCAAGCCATGATACATCATCGCTCTAAACTTTAATATCGATCTGATCTCATCTTCATCCATTCTGAACCGCAAACTCCTTTTTGAAATCTCACATCTGTTTTTGGTTTAACTGTGGAGAGCAGAACTAGAATGAATCATGTGGCATCACGGAGGATTAAGTTTATTGTCGTCATAGTGCTCCTCCCCTCTTTATTTTTCTCCCCTCCGACAATAGAATAATGGGTCTCATCCCGTTATTTGACGTTGCACTTAAATGGGTTAACGTCACCGGCTTTGCCTTTCATAAGGATGTGCGTGTGTGTCTGTGAGGTACTATGTGTACCTTCTGGAGTGGGTCACTGCAATTGGCCTGAAGAACAAAACAATGTTTGATGTGATGTTGATGAAGGCATGAGACACATTGTTTTAACGTGTGCTCCAGTTTGCATTTTCATCGTGTCAATGCGCATTTATTAAACTCACCTAAACTGCGCCTTTAATGTGTGTCGGTGTTTTCTCTCTAAATATAATAAAATGTTGGATTGTGTTAAGATGTCTCCTTAATATTTTACATTTTTGTGGCATTGTGCATCTCTATATGTCAAAGAAAATGATCATTCTTCACTGCAAAAATATAATAACTGTTTAATGTAACGCAGCCTCAGAGATCTGAATCCCCGCAGGTGCATTTAGCATTCATGGGATCCAACAATCAGCACGGATATGGATTTCTTTAAAATGCCCACTTTTGAAATTGATTTGTGCTGTCGGCCTTCACTCTGTGTATTTTGTGGGCACAGAAAAACTGGTAGAAGTTATACGGAGTAAACTTGAAATTTCATTAAAGTAAGCTCGGCGGATTACGTAAATGCCAAATCAATCAGTGAACCATGACAGCTCGGAAAAGCTCTCAAGCCGGGCTCAAGGTTGGCATATTCAGCGAGGTGTGTATGTCTGCTGATAAGCGAGTTAACGGTAACCTGCCTTCGCAATTGAACATGTTGCAGAGACACTTGAAGTGGAACTTTCTAAAAAAAAAAAAAAGAGCGAGAGAATAAGTGCAGCGCCCACTGTGATGTGTGTTTCTTTAAGCGTAATGGTCAGTGCATAAGTAAGTGTTTTCTCACTATTCTGGGGGGAAACTTAATTGCAGTCCTTGACTGTGGTTAGCTCACTCTTGTGCTAAAACTACTCCCTATTTCTGTGATACACACACACACACAAACACATTGGACTGATCCCTGTAGTTTTGCATCACCTCTTTGCTGGCCTCACCTCCATCATGACTGCACTGGAAACTATTCCCTCACCACAAATGGCTGCCAACGAGGTTGCTGGTTCAATTCCCTCTCCAGCTGTTTTCTCTGCAGAAGTAGCGCGGGGAAATGCGGAACGCTGCACAATAGGTCAGTTCTGACATTTCTAATTACAGAACAGGGCATCGCAAGGAGATGGCTTTTAAAGCGCCAGTGTGTAGCACTTAGTGGATTAGTCTAAAAATAACTACATTTCCTTTTTTGAATATTTCTGGAAAAGATGCGGCTTATGAAAAATATGAGTTCATATTTGCATAGTGACCATGGAGGGCAATGATCCCTCATAGCCTCTGTTTGTATTGACGTCCGTAGGAGCTCGCTGGACCAACTCATCCACCCCGACCTCCTCGTATGCACAGTGAAGCAGACCATAATTAGAAACATATCTGTACGCGTTAAAAACAAACGTAGGCCTAATCTGGGAGAACATGTGTCTCACTCAAAACTGGCAATGTCGTTTTTAGGGGACCAGGCTGCCATAATTACAATCAGGCTGAATTCAGCCTGGCACAGCCGGGCCCCGTCTATCGGGCCCTGGTGTTAAACCACCCGTGGCTCTCATTAGAGGACACTGGCTAATGAGTGTGTTCCACACACATCCAGTGGGAACACACACACACACACACACACGCACACACACACGCACGGTTGTATCCAGAGTTCACTGCTTTTTACTGGGCTCTGGCGAGCTTAATTTTACACTTTTGCCTTAAGTGGCAGACACCCTGAGACGGGTGTGCTTTTAAATAGAGCTTTCATGAATGTAGTTAGGAAAGAGCCAATTAAGAGTGTGTGATTCTAATTGTGCCATTCATTATACTGTGATGCAGTTCACAAGGGGACCAGGGAGCACAGGAAATGAGGGTGGATTTTAAGGCATAAGTAAAATGAAGGTAAAAGAGGAAATGTTTCTAGAAATACAAGGACTATTGAAACAGAGAAAGAGGCAGAGAGAGAGGGAGGAGAAAGCGGGGAAGAGGGATGGGGTGAGGGGGGGGGGTAACCTGATCTCGCTCCTGATAAAGCCAAATTTATTTTGGAGGGTAACAGAAACAGCTTTGTGTCACTACGCAGATCTGCAGCGCTGCGGGAGAAGAGGAACGTCTCAGTCTGATAACGTCAGAGATTAAATGAGGCAGGAATACGTGGATTGGGCTGATGCGATACTCCAGACAACGAATTGTTGCATTGTTAAAGAGAAACAAGTGTTTACACTGGCACTAAAAGGGTGACGGGAGAGAGGACTGGAAAATGACGCGCTGATTAAACGAAAAACTAAGACAGAAGAATTAATCCCCTAACGCCACATGATCCAGAATGATTGTCAGTCTGACAACAGAACATAGCAGCAACTGTTAAAGAAAACGGGTGAGGTCAACTCAAAATGCCAATGAAATCACAGTTTTTTTGGGAGGTATACACTTAAAGCACACACAGTTCTGGACGATAGTGGCCTCTGGGGACTGGGTGGTCTATTTTTGAGTGTTTGGGTGGGGTGCGTATGCTTCGGGGTTGAGCAATGAAGTGTTTGGCTCTTGTTGAACTACGTCTGTGTGCTTGTTGGCACTGTCAATGTTTTATTAGGATTGGTGTGGACTCTCCTGTGGACAAAGACTTAATGTGTGGACATACAGGGGTTTATACACGACCAGCATCACTCACATTGTCTCTCTGACCCACTAAAGACAAAAAAACGGTATGGAGCATGTAAACATGGAGTACGTCCAATTTGTCCGGACAGACTCCCCCCTTGACCTACATCTCACAGTTTCATCTAATGGCAGGCCAAGCCATGTTGGGGCTTAAAGGATCTCGGCCCGCTGCTATTGGTACAGTGTTCCTACAGCTGTGGGAGAAATGAAGGCTGCACATTTCCTCGTCTCAATTAGGCGGAAAAGTCAGAGGACAAACTGTGTTTCGGGCAGTTTTCCCAAACATTCCCAGACCCCTGTTTCCTTATTGCGCATTTCAGTCTACTAGAGTCCCTGCAAATCAAGGTCATAACAGTCAATCTGGATCGGAGGGGCTTGGTCTCTGCAGGTCAGAAGGATAAGGCCGAGAGAGAGACAGAGAGACAGAAGGACAAGATGGTGAGCTGTCCGACACGTTTTCCTGTTTCTATCAGGCATATTGTGGAGAGATGAAAGGTTTCTGCAGCCGCAGAAGGACGAGAACGGAGGGGGGCGGATTGTAATCAGACCCTGCTTTCGACTGGCCGGTCTAGGTTACCCTGGCAACAACTGAAACAACTTGGTAGCATTATGGGATGCATGTATGGGATGTCGAGATGTGATGATGATTTACAAGCTGCTGACCAAACACTCACACAAACCAAATACTCCAAATGGATGCTCGTAAATATAATATAAGAGAATTAGTAGATGGGAGCAGGCTCATGTTGGCGTGACGTATTGCCGTGTGTAAGTGTACGTGAGTTAGGTCATGGCATGGTGAGCCTTTCTGAAAACTATTAGCTGGGTGTGTGTTTGTGCACCTTGTTCCACAGCAGATAAGAAAGGAGATAAAAAAAAGTCGCCTGAAGCCTGTGTGGTTGCACTTGTTATTATAACTCAATAAAACTTTTATCTTCTCAGTGTAGGTGCACAGGTCACCTGTTTTTGAAGAATAGACTTGTCGGGTGGCTTTGGAAAGGACGAAGTACACCGTAAACTCTGAAATCTTTCCTTCTGCGAGTCTGGCTGGAATCCAGCAGAGGCGGGCACAGCAATACTCACACAGGCGCTATTGTACCTTCCTCAGACCACCATTGTCTCGGTGTGAGCATGCATGTGCATAGTTATTGCCTTGTGCACTGGTGTGTGCGAGGTATTTGTGGGTCTGTTATGCATGCCAGAAGGAGGAGTAGGGCAGGAAGCTGGTGGACTCACGGGCCGAGTAAAAAGAGCTTTGAGAAGACAAAAAAACATAAATAAAACTGCATCAATCGGAATGGCATCAGTTGATTCAGATTAAACGGTGCTCCATGAAGACCAGCAAAGGTAGAAAGTCATTAAGAAAGGAAGAAAGAACAGAAAGAAAGACCAAGAATCCATGTAGCCTTTTGTCTTATCGGTCATTAACCTGGGTGAGATCGTGCTGATGCACTGTTTATATCATCCAGAAACACTACTCGTGTTTCTCTGCACGCCTTGTTTTCCTTCATCTGACTCTACAGTCAACGCTAATGTCCACTCCTGTGTGATGTCATGCTGATGTCAGCATTATTCCAGGCACTGAAACTTAAAGCCTTCTGCTCAGCACCTAAATCCATATTACCAGTTTAGCACCACCCTCGTACATCTGTAAAGTGCCTGTTCTTCTTAGCTCAGATTTTGTTATCAGGGGGTTTGAATTGGTTTTTCAGGAGTAATGGGACTAGACCTTTAGCCATGATACCCGAGGCCACAGTAGATTATGGATTTGCTGCATTGAAATACTCTTCAGATCAAATGAAGCAATTTACTATTGTCTTTGTCAAAAAGTAAAATAAAATAAATAAATACACATAACACATCTAAGAAAGCGGAATTTTAAAAACATATCATAAATAAGGCTCAAATTGCAAACCGTTGGGGCAGTAGTAAGGAGTTGCACAAAATCTATTGACTACAAGTCTAACAAAAGCAGCGTTCCCGCCTCTTGATTGTAGGTCAGAGGGGATCAAAGGCGCCGGTCGGCCTCCTCCTTGTTTCGCGCTTGTATTATTCTCGGTTTGCCTTCGCTGACGTTGCCCCCGTTCCACAGAGCTCTCGCTGTGTCCGTCAAAACAGAATTCTGTTTGTGTCCAATGGGACACAATTAGTTCAGTGTATAAGTGTGTGTGTGTGTGTGTGTGTGTGTGTTTGCACTCTCGATGGCCTGGTGGGTGTGTGCCGACGTGAGGAGAGCCGGCGGTCAAGGCCGTCACAGAGCAAACTCATCAAACGTCCATTTGTTAGAACCGAGACAGGACCCGAAAAAACAAGATGCAAAGCCAAAGAGCAGAGAAGAGACAGAAGAGAGAGAAGAGAAATTGAGGAATTCAAAACAGAAATAGGGTGATGTTTCTGTTCGGGCTTAATGATTTGAACCTTTAGTGATATCTGGTCAGGTGGGAAATCCTTGTGTTGTGAATGAACGGTAGCAGTGGATGAAAAACAAACACACCGACGCCCACATATGACCGAATGTCGCCTATTGTTGCAAATGATATGCATGGAATGTTACAAGCGATGGAACTGATAATACTAATCCAACACTTTCACACCATGTTATTGTCAAATGAACTGTGATAACAGCCGGGCACAGCTAATAATAGTGAATTATAATAAGAATTGCCAAAACTATATCTTGTTCTCAGTTCATCATTTGAATCCCAGTATAATATAATCACTATCTAAATATATATCCACCAGCAACTTATTAAGCGCTGAAAATACTACGCTCCTTAAAGTGCAACTCTTAATTTCGCTCCTCATAAAGAAAGCATTATTATTTTGCTGTATTATGTTTACATATCCTTCACCTAACGGCGAACCCAATATTACCGTCCTACTAATTCATTTTATTATTGTAAGATCTTTACACCGGTGATCTTTATGATATTTCTCTCGCATGATATCTTTATAACGTGAAGTGATGGTTCTGTGCAGAGTCTCTCCTGATAATGGGTGAACGTGAATGGGTCACAGAACACCTGCCGAGCGTTTCCTCAGGGTGCAAAATGAGCCATTAGCTGATAAGTAGCTGCGCTGCTCATGTGTGTTGTGGCTCTTTAATGAAGTGAACATTTGCCTCCGTGAAGAGTTGCAAAGAGTTTCAGTGTGCAGCCGTCCGACGGGCAGACTGATTCATTGTTATGTGTTTTTAGGTCATACGAATTATTACATTGCTTCATTCTAAACTATAAATACACTGTTCTAAAGTATGTACTTTTAAATCACAACCATAAGGCTTTTGCATTTAAATTGCAAAAGAGTACCAATTTCATTATTGTTATCATTAACTATCTGTATACACGTTACCCTCTCAGAACTAAAGATCAAGGACACTTACCAGTTTTGTCTTTTCCCTTTCAGTTGTGTTAACAGGGAATTAATCCTCTATGTGGGAGAAAAGCAGAAATGTCCACTTCTTCATTAAGTAACAGACACAAAGACTCTCACCTTCTCGCCGGACTCCCACTGTCACCTTTGCATTCTACACCTACTCAACAGCTGGATATGTCCCGGCATGTTTGACACGGTCGGTGAAGGTGGTTGTGGGAAATGTAGGAAATACTTTACCGAGGTTGAATCAGAACAAGAAGTCTAAACAGACTAAACATTGTGAACAATATCCAGTACAGCACTGGAAGGAAGAGAACTGGAGTCACGTCTTTTCTTGGAGTCGTGAAATAAAAAAGCACTTATTACAGGGTGATGTAACAAGGGAGAGTGCGTTGGTGTGAGTGGGTACCACTAGACACCATCTCTCTGCCTGCACATCCAGATGTTTCCAGATTGTTATTTCTTCTTCTTCTCTATCCCTCAATTTCCGTACCAGCTATCATCCATCATCCTCCGACCTTCTGTCGAGCCCCTCTGACTTACTGCTGTTGATTTGTGTAATCCCCACCTTTTATCTCTTTTCTCCCCCTCCCTCCCCTCGGCCATGTCCTCATCATGTATTTGTCTTTCCATCACTCCCTCCGTTTAATCTCATCTCTGATCCGAGCGGTATTTTTAAACCTGTCACATACAACTCATCTGTGGAGGACAAGTGTATTTATAGCCCGTAAACTAAAATGATATAACTCTGTAACAGACACGTGTGTTAATATGGAGCTCACGGACAGCCTGCAGGATGTGTGTTAATGAGGCGCTTGATCTACTGCGCGTGTAAATGTGTGCGTTTACGTGTGAATGTCTTAACCCCGTGTGGTGTTTTTCTGGGTCTTTCTTTGGGACACAAACGATTATGTACATCCTCAGAGAAGAGCCAAGAAAGAAGATGGGTTTGAATCTACCCTTGTGCATTAAAAATTGATACGTTTTGTATAATTAACCATTTCTTTAACCCAAAATAGATGTTTTGTAATCACACTAATGTGTGAAGATGGATCAACGTTCAAACATTTTGAAACTTATTCTTGAAAAACAACAGAATGCAACTCAACTTACAAACTTTCTGGTACCAACAAATTTGTAAAATAGGTGGGCGAAGATTAATTCATTATCAGTCAAAATGGAACTGGAGTTTGAAACCTTTCCTTTGAAAATAAGGGAGGGCAAGAAAAAGGGGAACTGATTATTGGATTATCTGAAGTTACACAAGGTGCATTCTTTTGTCGTTCTACTGTGAGACACATGTCAAGTATTATGAGTCACATTGTCTCGCACGCTCTGGCTCTGCCCGTCGGGGGCCTTTTAGTTGAGAACTTCTGTTACAATGTTTGTGTTTTGAATTATTTTGCTTTTAAAAATGTTTGATTTGACCTGTTGTTGATCCATCTCATGGTTTAAAGAGGAGGAGACCAAAACATGAATAGATGTTCTCATGGGTCGATCATGCCTTTGTGTAAAATCACATTTCTGGGAACACAGAAATATGTTTCACCATGTCTTTGGAGTGAGATGATGCAAATTAGGAAATTATCAGGCTTTTATTCAAAGGCGATGACGCAATAACCAGATTTGCAACACCATAAAATATTATTCTGATGTTTTCCAGTAGAGAAAACCGGACTACAGACAAATGTGCACAATAATACGACTCAATAAAAAGGATATAAGATATCGTGGTCTCGCTGTGGTCAGTTTGGCTCCTGAACAGTTTCAAAAGAAGGAGTAGTGCAAACAAAGGCTTTATTTCGTGGCATTCATCAGCATGAACATTTTCCACAACATTTGATTTAACGGGAGGATAAAGAGCTCCGAACAAAAGCAATCTGTAGCTGCCACCTACTTTATACCTACGTTCTACAACTCCAATAAACTGCATTTCACCCTTAAATCCTTACTACCACCTGCCTAGGTAAGCACAGCATGAGCAAAACAGATCCCACATCATGTCAAATAATCATATATATTTAATAGTTATCAAACAACCACACACTACATTATAGTTTCAGCAGAAAAACACGACAATTCAATTTACAGACGGGGGACAGGATGAGTGCTACTATGAGTTATGAACTTCCTTTAGGAAGCAGATTGTAAGAGAATTAGACCAGTTGTTCACATTTACAGTGACGTAGGAGAACATTTGACTTTCACTTTGGTTTAATGAGCAACCGTTAGTCTCAACCGGACAGCTGTTTGAGCCTTGACGGACTCGTGTCCCATTACAGGGAGATTAAAGTAGGCGTTACGTTTGACGGATCGTGAAAGAGAACAATATTACGAAAGCCGTCCCAAACGAGCGGGAGATTGACCCGCCTTTGACCTGGTGCGGACTTAAGAACTTAGAGCTCAACTCTCCAAAGGCAGAGGAGATGTTTTGAGAATTTCATAACTGCACAGCTGCATCTGCCCCCCAACACCCTCTCTAGCAGGATGCTGCCAGGGACCCGACGCCACTTATTAAGCCGTCCAATCTGCAGCCGGGGATCAATGAAACCCCCCCACTGTAAGATACTTACATCTCCACATTCTTACTGTTACGTACCCTCGCAAATCTTTCCTCTTATATTATACACATGACACGTGTTTGAATGTTTTCTTAGTAATTTGTTCATCATATTTTACTGTACACGTTCACATACATCATGTCTCTATTGTTTTAATGTCAAAACTGTCAGAGGATTCACACATATAATCTAACGAAATTCAAACATCTGAACCTTTGGAAATTACTCAGCCAGAGAAAACAATTACATGGCAGCTGTATAACATCTGGTACTTTTCCTCACATGCCAAAATGTTGACCTGGAAAACTTCTAATAAAGATGAACAAAGGGCAGAGATTGAACCCCAAATCCAAAAGATATTTCCAAATGTAGAACGTGAGGGTTGATCTGGGACAAATTACCGCCACAAAAAGTAAGGACGCTGTCGGGACGCAGGAAGACAGTTTTGAAAAACCCAACCTGGAGCTCCTGTGACATTAAGCCGTTGTTGATTTGTACTTAAATGATACAAGTAGATGAGTGGGGTTCATGTCTTGAATAAACCAGGCTATGTGTGTTCCGGGGGGGGGGGGCTACCGGGTGATGAACTCATTTTTAAACCCTTTGGCACCTCGAAGACGAGAGGGCGTGTTTCCCTCTGTCCCCACGCGCCGCCATATGCGAACGGATTCTAATCAAGCATTCAAACGAACGCACGTGTAGAGCGCACGTGGGATGACGCAGTAACACGAGGTTATTTTCTGCTTTGAACCTGAAAGGCACAATAACCTACATTTTGAGGATGCAGGTTGGAGCCCCGGAGATGTTTGGTATTCAGTGTGTGTGTGTTGGTGTGTGAGACTGCAGTTGAGCTTATAATGAATGAGTCAACCATGAAGGCTTTGAGGTCTCATTAACCAGAATCAGGAATCAGGAATCCGAGAGTAAGATGAGACATTAGACAACAAGACAAATAACACGTTTAATTTACAAGTTTACAATCATTGCAGCTGACACGTTTTTTGGGAAGAAAAAATGCAGTGAAATATATATTTAAAAGAGAGCGAGGACCCAAATGTCAACTCGGGGAGGTATTTCCAGTGTGGGTGGTGATGGTGGCGGGGGGAAGACTGTTGGGGGGAAGATGAGAATCAGTTGAGCAGATTGACAGGTGTGTTGCTCGCAGCAGGTGAAACAGCTCGGCGGCGATCGGCTCCGCTGACTAACAAGCTTCACTGGGAAGTTTAAACTCGAAATGAATTAAACACGACCGTGAAGTTGAAAACATCTCGAAAGAAGCCAAGCTCTCGCTCTCATATCATTCTTTGCTGCACAAACTGATGCAATGTATTTTAATTAAAACTTGATTTAAAATTTGAAATGTTGAATCATTTTATTCTCAGTTTGACTGTAAAATCAATCAAATCACCCAATTTGTCAGCCAATCGATTAGTTGATTTAATGAAGTAATCCGTGAAGAATCACGCAAAAGCACCACTATTAAATCAGAGATGTAAATTATTCACATGTTTCTTGGAACTAAGTAATCAAACAAAATGGATTTTGGAAAAAAAAGACTTGACCTAAATCTTCTAATGGGACCAACCTTAAGACAGAACTAAGAGGGCTGCCTCGTCTACACATGCGTTTACCAATTAGACATGAAGCATGATGGAATTCCACATGAGCTAAGTGAGAATGACTTCAACGGTCAACGTGTCTGGTGATTTAAACAACCAAAAACGAGACCAATGTAGGACACAAGAGCAGATGCTTCAAAAACCTCCAATGAAAACCAATATTTAATAGTGATTAAACATCCAATAACAATTTCAATGCAGTAGAAAATACTCTCGGGTCACAGAGGTGTAATATATTATGTCAGGCAACACAGTACACGCTGTCACAGGACGGCCTGTTATTTTCTTTTTCCTCATTAAGTACAAAGCAGTACAGAGCAAATTGTAACATGCTGACAGCTTCAGTCGTGACTCCGAGAGTCTCTCTCTCCCTGTGAGCGTGCGTGAGCGCTCGCCAGGCGGCTCGGCTGTTTGTTTCGAAGTTGTTTGGCATTTAAGGGACTTTGTTGGATAAAAGTGGAAATGGGATTCTTGGAAAAAGAAGAAGCACAAAAAGTAGGACAGAAAATTAGAGTCAGAATGAGACACATGAGAGATTAAGAGGAAATCTAGGGCTAAAGAAGCAGCTAGACTACGCCATATGCCCCCCGGCACATTATCCACCGCTTCAGTAGAGCGCGCATGTGCACACACACGGGTAGTCAAAGCTCAATTTTGGCAAAATATAAGTACATTTTATTGTGTTTCTCATTTGCAGACGGATTAGGGGCCCGTGAACTGGTTAATTCTCAGAAACACACAGGGATTAACTAAAATTGGATCAGAAAATAAACGTTGTACATGTGATGAATGACACACTTTTGCTCGGGCTATACACGTATCTTCCGTGTGGCGCTCCAGTGCTTATTATGCTGGTATCAATAGAAGGAACATGCACTTTTTGTCTTGTGAGGACCATGGCGGGGGCCTGGACGCATGCTCATCCGGTCCTCGCGTGTTTTGTGGACCTGGAGAAGGCGTGTGACCGGGTACCAAGGTTCACAGCAGGAAACCGATGGATTGCCTTCTCTGGTAGGGAACGTGTCCTCACCCCGAGTGATGAGCTGAAGCACCTTGGAGTCCGGTTCCAGAGTACGGCAAAGATGGATTGAGAAGTTGGCTGCAGAATCGGAGCAGCGGGGGCGGTATTGCACTCGCCCACGTTGTGACGAAAGGAGAGCTTAGCCCGAAAGGCAAAGCTCTCGATCTACTCGGTCAATCTTTGTTCCTAACCTCACCTACAACCCTGAACCGGTCATGACCGGAGTAACTAGGTCACAGGTACAAGCGGCCAAAATAGGTTTCCTCCGGAGGGTGGCTGGCGATCCGTAAGGAGCTCGGAGTAGAGCCGCTGCTCCTTTGCGTTGAAAGGAGCCAGTTGAGGTGGTTTTGGGCATCTGGTGAGGCCAAAAGACCCAGGACTAGGTGGAGAGATTCGATCTCCAAAATGGTGTGGGAACGCCTTAGAAGCTGGGAGATGTGGCCCCCGGAAGCGGCAGTTTGGGGTCCCCATGCTGGAACCGACCCGACCCCGGAAAAGATGAGATGAGTCAGCATCTTTTTTTCGCAAATGTATCACACATCGCACAATATGTCCCGCCTGATGGCAGCCCTGTGTGCGTCTGTGTGCGTCTGTGAACTCGCAGCACGAGGCCGTGGGAGGGCATGTAGGTGAGCGCACATGCGCCCCATCTTTTTCCACGAGATGATTCAGGCGAGGTCACGTCCCACTTAGCACACATGCCACTGTCACGCCGCCAGTGTCATGTGTGGGCTTCATAGAAAAATCAGCAGCCCTTTGAAAAGCTCACAGTAAACTTTGGGAATATATTGATTTAAAAAAGAATATGGCTCCAGGTTTTGTTTAGCATTGTAGTAAAAGTGAATTAATTTCGGTCTTTGGCTAATCCTCGTCTCTGATCACTTGAATCACAGACTGGGTCTTTAAACAGGGGACAACTACGTTATATTCTTTGGCAGCAGTGACAACCATCAGTCTGAGGGGAACATGCAAACCAGATCCAAACGCGACACAGCAGGTGGCAGAACTTACGTGGGCTCCAACCCACACGTGTCACCCATGTACAAGTTGTTGTTATTGACAACAGAAACACAAAGAACCTAGAACAAAGACAGTCACACCGGAAATCTTTGGGCAGATAATCTGGTGATTAGAGGATAGTAACAGAAGACTGGTCCGAGCCAGAGTTAAACCACACCGCTCGACCGCTCTGACTAATCAATTTAATCTAAAGCCATTAGGTCCATCTGAGTCTGACCTTAAGATCGGCCTCGAGATTTAACGCCACGATGCTCACGCAACGTTTAATGAGCATGTGGAAACACGGATAGATGTCTGTTACATGTGCATCGTCATGACCTGACCAACAACGCAGGATGTTTGATGATCATTTAATCCCCAGTCTTAAGAGTTTTTATTAATGACTCTTTTCTCTCCAGTGTGTATTTAGGCCTTTGTGCAGTCTTAAGGGGTGTGCTTATCGTACGGCAGTGTGTGCGTCAGACGGTAAATATATCCCTCCCATCTGTTTGGGCCTCTACAGATGCTGTCTAATGAAGTAGAGGATCAGCGCTAAACTCGGGGAGGGGGGGGGGGGCATGTAACGAGAAGACGAGGGGAAAGCCAGGCAGTGACAAACACAGAAAGCATGAATCCGAGAGGAAACGACTGCGTCAAAGCAGCCGCTCAGAGGGAGGATGAGAAAACGTAGAGGCGGGCTGTGCCAAGACGTGATGGGGCCAAAGGCGTTAGAGCCAAGTGAAGGATGAGGAGTCGGGGGGGCAAAACGGAGATCCCATCCGAGCCTTACACACAGTTGGTTGAGAATGTCCACTGCGCAATAGAGTGTCAGGGTGATGGGGTTTTTGGTCTGTCGGGAGGAAATGGGATCATCATTCAAACAAAACAACTTTTTTTGATCAGCTATAAGTTCTGGATTCAAACCAACCTACACTGAATTTCAAAGAAAAAAATCAATTTCGCATTACGAAAAAACAATGCAAATCATTTAAAGTCTGGGAAATAATCCAATCTCTAACGAAACATGTTTTCTTTTTTCTAGGGTCATCGCTAAATCTCCTTGGGACTTAAAATGAAAAGATGCACAGATCCGAAAAGGCTTCGAGCTGCAATGAAAAGCTCATTTGTTTGGTTCCTGTCAGACGGGGATCATGACGTTACACAGGCAGAGACGCCCGGAGGAGCATGACGGCATTTTAATCTCCGACGGCAACTGTCATCTATGACAAAAAATGCAGATGCACATGACACACCCCAGAGTCATTCTGATTTTTTAATAAAAAAATTAGATTCACGATGGCCAAATTTCACAGCGTCCCAAAACCCTCCACTTCCGAGCACATGCAGCAAATGTTGGAATGATTAGTGAGGATTAATCCTAAACCGCTGGACAACCTCGTAAACCTTCAGTACATGACGTAGCAACATTACTTAAAGACGCGCGCGCTTCCCGTGCTTTTCCTGACAACTAACGGCAAAGTGGTTGCCTTTGAAAAACGAGAAACGGGCAAGAGACGCGAATTACTCAAAACATCAGAAGACCAAGGCAGCGATGAACTTTGAACATGCAAAACGCCCGCGCAAAGCTTACCACCGCTAACTTAGCCCAAGCTAACGGTCTGCAACACTGATCTATTCCTGCTGTGTCTCACGCAGCTAATCTCAATCTTTAGCCCTTCCGGCTCCTTGTCCAATACCAATTTGTTTCCCTTCACGTTTTTACTTGAGCCATCTTTCATACTGCAGTTTTTAATGGCTGACTTTAGTGCAAATATGAAAGAGACACCTAACAACTAAATCATCTATCCCTGCCATGACAAACTATAGGTCTTAGATCCTCTAAGTCTAAGAGGTATAAATGTTTCCCTTATCAATAGTGCACGGAGTAGAAAATGATGTTGTTGAAGACCCCATTTATAGCAGTAGGTTCTTTTAACCCCTTCAATCATTAGAACGGTTACTTACCCAACAGCTGTGGACGCGGGTTAAGTGTTTACAATGCATCCGTTTCTTTTCTTTCCATTTTTGAGATGCAGTTTGATTTTAACTTTCTTCACTCCAAAGAACCACTTTCATAAATACACATAAATCATTCGCTGTTCCCGAACATTTTTCTGAAAAATCGACAGTGAAATGAGCTGATTTTAAAAAATGGAATAGAAAAGCAGTAATGCATTAATATGTAAAGGACTCAAAATGATGGGTACAAGCGGGGGTTAAACACCTGTGGGTTTTTTTCAGAATAAAGAGATCTTTCCTTGTGTTGAAAACTGCCCAAGCGATCTCTGATTTCCTCCAGTCATCTGAGATAAGGAGGAGGCTTCACCTCCATTGAAAGGAGGCTTGTTGACTGAGTTAGAGTTCACGTGCCAAGCAGCAGGTTTCTGAGGCATGAGGCGTAAAGTGGGAGGGCTTCCATTTCCTTATCACTGCGCCTGTCGCAAAGCTCATCGCCACGCAGACGTGACGGGATGTTTGTCGCCATGTGCTTCTTCCTGCGTGTGCATCATGATGAAAGAAAATCCCAGTTTGTGGCAATTTTCCCAGCTCATGTTTTCTTGGTTCTGATAACACGTTACTCAAACTAATGGTTCCGAGAAGTGTAAGAAGACAAAGTTTTGCTGAAAGCTTTTGATCAAATTTTGTATATGAACTTTGACCTATATATATTTTTTTCCCTCATGAGGCACAATGAGGCATCATTGCAGGTGAGCTGACTTTGGTTTTGCATTTAGATAAAGTGGTAGCTAATCTGTGAAAACTGTGTGTTTAGAATCTATTTAGTTGTCTCACCATTTTGTTCCCTATTTCTTTGTTAATCTTTCTACATTCTGTTTATCACAGATTAGATCCATGGGTGCTGACAACATAATCAACAGAACAGATGGCTTGAGCTGCAAAACAAAAAATAAAAAAAGTTTGAATTAATTATAGTTTTTCCTTTATGTCCTTTTGAGGAGGCCCACACAGACCATAAACTTTTAACAGGCAGTTGAATGAAGTTTAACTTGTTCCTCCCTTCTTTGAGACTTGGGGTTGGAGATGCAGCGGAGACAGTTAATTGTAGAGATGTCAGAGTTCCTCACGAAAGTGTATAATTTTGTGCCTGTGTGTGTTTCAGATACTGGTAGAACAGGCCCAGTCCAAATAGCTTCGTATTTACAGGCCTGCCCATGCATAACATCGGTTTCTCCGTTAAACAAACACAATCAGATAAGGCAGAACATTTTCTCTTGGACTCTTTGAAAGAATGCAGACAGAAACACTGGCTGGACATCTGAGACTGGAAGAATTCGCTGAAGCCTCGGATGCAGTTGTGCATAATTCCTTGATGGTTGGTATGCAACGGTACACATGGTTGGCCTCCAATGCCACATTCCCACCTTCTGGGAACCCCTTAAAACCCTCTCCACGAGTCCCCCTGCCTTCAACGTGCTTCAAATACTCGGTTATATCATCACCCCATTAAATAGATTTGCATGTTTAATCCTGATGACTCCAGTTACACAATGGCCTTCGGTGGCTTTAATGGTTCTGTGTATTCAGATAAAGGATTACATGGCAGAGGCGCTTTGTAGCAGAACCTGAACCGAACAGCGGCTCCTGGTGGTTAACTTTGGTTACTGCGTGGACGTGTGCAGCATCCGTGAGATCCTCAATGATGAAGTGAGTTCGCAATTGGTTACGCTGTCAACTTCTACGTTAGGAAAAAAGTATGAAACAATGAGTTGGTCAATAGCTATTTGTGTGATTCCACTTTCAGCGAGCCAGGATCATGCACCATGTACCACCTAATTAATGCTATTGATCACATCCGTGTTTAACCTGCAATGACATTTGGGAATAGCTGTTGTGAAAAGGGCTGCAAGCCTGAGGAAGAATAACGGCTTGACGGCATAAGGGAGGGAAAGCTCGGACTATTTTAAAAATTCTGGGTGACAAAAATCAATGTCACCCAGAAGTGATTGAGGGTGATTGTTAGAAGGGCAGATATAATGTTCCCAGAATATGGTCTGTTGAGTGGTGTGTCATATCCCTCATCCATTAAGTTCACTTCTCGGTGCAGTCTGACTCACCGCCCCGGTCCTCTCCCGGCTGGGCGGATGAAGTGTCTGTTTCCAAATGGAAAGGGATGATGAATTTTTTTCCCCCCCAAACATTAGATCAGCAAGACACCGCATTACAGTATTAAAAAAGTTTTTTTTTTTTAAATACATCAGTTACGTCTGTACCTAATGAAGAGCGGGTTCAAAACTATTTTTCCGTACCTGGGAAGGGAAGTTGTGCACATGTTTTCCTCACTGATTGGAAGCAAGGAAACAGCTTGACCAGATGTTCTAATTTACTTGAGCCCAAACATTGTTATTGTATCTCATTAAAGTGACACTCCAGCCAAAATAAATTGGCCGAGAAGGAAACCCTCCTTTTAGACCATTTGGATACTTTTTTTCCCCCTCAGTTTCCAAAAAAGATCTCAAGGTCATTCCTAACAACACACACCCATGTGACCATAAGATTCAGAAGGACGGGCCTCGATCTGTGGACCTTTTCTCCCTCGTGCTCTCCTGTCATCAAGAAAAATCCCCCCAACATGACAAAGACCCGTAGCATCGGCTCACAGTGAGCCTGTGACATCAGCGGCACCTTCGTCGCTCCGTCGGCGCGGACACACAGGTGACCATCGCCGTCCTCGTGTCCTACTCTCATTCAAATGTTGAGCTGGTGATTGAAGCGCTTATCGCTCCAAATCGCAGCGTGTAAAAGGTGTTACTGCCGAGGGAGAGCGTCGCCTCACCCACTTTGATATGGAAAATCACATCTGTGTGCTCCCAAAACAACATTATCTACAGAGGACTGAATGCACCAGGAGAAAAACCTTCCCTGCAACCCCTCCATCTGTTGTCTTGGATTAGCTCCATGCTTGTTCCCTTTTTTTATGATGATCAAAGACAGGGAGAGCAGGGAGGGAGGGAGGAAGGCGGGAGGGATTAGAAAAGGGAGGAAAATAAAGAGCCAAACACACATCTTGTTAAAAGTAAGATTTGTAAGCTTATTATTTTGTTATCATGGTCATTGTTATTACCTCTGTTATGGTTTGTTCAGTTTACAGTTTATTTTCAAGTTCATTTAAAGTCATTCCAGTCGAAGGTAAACATGATTGTAATTGTTGTTTCCAACATTAATAAATGCTTTTTTTTCTTTTGCCAGACCAAAAAAAACACCCTCTCTCACTCATACGCACACAAACACACACACACACACACACACACACACACACACACAAAGACAGACAGCATCTGCACTCAAGAGCTCCTGCACACAGATATGAAGTGATCAACAGAAATGAGCTCTTAACTCTCCCTGACTGACACACACACACACACACACCGGCACACTTTCTTATTCTCGTGTAAGTTCTTAAGTGCAACTTCTTGAGCGGTGGTTAACCCTCCCCGTCCACACCAGGACCAAAAACCTCTCCTACCTAGCCCCTCCCACAAAGAGCCATTTATACACCTGGGTTGGCTCACTTTCTGTCATATAATGCAACGTTCTCAATGATGCTCCAAAACCACAAGGTTTTCTCATGTCTGGTTGCTTTTGTTGTTTACTTGGGGGGGCCGTCTCTTAACGTTTGGTTGAAAAAAAATGATCCCCAAAACGGACACATTCATTTGGACAAATAAAAGCCACATTACTAGCAAACCGCAAGCGCACACTGATGAAAAGAAAATTCACTCCTAAAGACAAAATACACATATCACTTGTTCCCAACCGGGTGGAATACACTCATTATTCATCCAAAAAAACTTCAGGAAATGTTCTTCCCAGAACCAAAACTAATATTTGTAAGCTGGTTCCTCCCTTGGAGGTTAAGAAATATGAATGTGACTCATCACGAAATGCTTAAAAGGTGCTGAATAGGAGATGTGGAGTCTTTCTGTTGCCTCCTAACGGCCCTCCACGTGGTGAAGGCTGCGCCGGCGTCTCGCGTGTTGACCCATCAGTGTTCTCCTGAGGGACAACCGGAGGACGGCTGGAAACGTGTTCAGTCAGACCAACGTCACTGACTTTCCTCTTCAGGAAGTGTAATTATTCCATGTCCCTTTTGTTTGGGGATCATTCTCTCGGATTGGAAAACGATTTTATAACGTGTATAATTGGGGCCGTTAAATCGGTCACAAGCCAACGCGGTTGAGAACCAAAAGCTCTGTCAGATTTGTCAATGAGACTCACAGAGTGCAACACAAGTTTACATATGGCTCAAACCACCCAATCCCCCAACTTTAAACCCCCCGTCTCCCCTCTCAAGATAACCAAAAATACACCACAGTAAACTTAAAAAAAAAAAAATGTATATAAAAACACAAGTTTCCAGTTTGTAAAATGCTTACATAACATTTCACCGTGGCAAATTTCAAGACATTGTTGTTCCATTCTTTGTCCTTTACGACATTTACACAAGTACTTGAACGCCTCAGGCGCCAGTGGGGGAGCCATAGCGTGACCTCGTCGATTAGCCACCACCATCATCGTCATTGTCGTCCTCATTGTGATCATCTTCGTCATCATCATCCTCATTGTTATCAGCTACTATGGTGAGCCATTGCCTACTAGAGTCCATCGTTTGGCAGAGTTGGGTAACCATGGTGAATAAGGTGCTAGTTGCTATGGAAACACTATTCTGAAGGACCCGACTGGTACAGTTGTTTTTAAGGTTTGAATTGCCGTACCTCCCCACCAATGCACTTGGTTTGTATGTACTGTATTACTTGTTGCTTTAGTATGCGTTTTTGATGTGTTTTTTTATTTTATTTATTAGTTCACAGAGATGAGATTGGTGGAGTGCAATGCTACGCTAACACTGATCAGTGGAGAGCTTCCTATTGTCCGGGACTGGACCCGTCAGAGGACGCGCGGGTGACTGTTCTTCCTCCCTCCTCCCCCGCTCCTCTCGCTCTCCTCCAAGCAGCCGGCGGGGTGAATGTTGGGCAGTATTGCTGAGCGCCTCCGCGGTGTGATTCTTTTACCCCCCGAGACGACGGTGGACCAACCGAGTACCTCCAAGGCGGGACGGAGGAGTGACGCAGCAGACTTACAGCAGCAACAAACCCCTTGCAGTGTTCTGTGTCAACAGTACATCGTCGCTTTAAACGCTCTGACCCCCGTCCGGTCCTGCTGCCTTCATTAGAGTGCTGGAGGCCGATGGTGAGCGCAGGATGACACAGCAGACGGGAGAGAGTAGACAACTCAAACACTGGAGGCGTCTGGATTTCCGGCATTGGCTCTGGAACTATCGGCTACTTTGACTAGTTTCCTACACAGGACCTGCGCAGGTCATCAGCTGCTTCTCCCCCCAAGTTCCCAACATCAAGATCAACAACAACAACAACAACGACGACAAAAAAAAAGGCAATCACTGTTCACTTGTGATGAAATCTATCTGATTCAGTTCATTTGAGGTCAGTTTAATTCTTGTTGCAAGAAACTATGGCAACTACCGCTAAGGAAGTGTTTCAGCCAATCGGATCCCGGGGAAAGTCTTCGAATGGTTTTCAATTGGGTGGGTGGATTTGACGCCTTTTTCTTTTTGCTTGGATTTCAGCCTCGCCTCTCCTGGTGTATAAATGCTTTGCGTGGTGTGCACGATTCAACAAGCTCAAACTATGGCCTGTGCAGACTCACTCACACACACACACACACACACACACACACACACAGTCTACCACACCTGTATCTGTATGCACAGGCTGAGTTTGTTGCACGTGACATACGGTTCAGTCTGTGTCAGAGTGCCTGAAGGTCTTTCAACTCCACCAAAACAACGCTCTCTCAAACACACAGCTGTACGAGCACACACACACACACACACACACACACACACACACACACACACACACACACACATTCACACTGTGATGCTTGAAAACACTCATTTCTTTGCTCCTCTTCTGCTCTATTTCTGGCATCCTAACTCTCCTCGCTTTCTGCCCCTCTCCTCCTGTCCCCCCCCCCCCCCCCCCTCTCTCTCCTCAACGCTCCCATCCGCCGATACTGTACACCCTCCCAAGGCTAGTTGGCATGGTGACGCTGATGGGATGGCCGTTGCTAGGAGATGAAGAGGGCGGCCAGAAAGAGCATCGTCACGGTGAGGAGAAGGCGATCCCTGGATGGGCTGCTTCCGCTGACACTCTTCTCCAGCTTGGGAACAAAAGGGTTGAATTCATCTGCAAAAACAGAAGGAGAGAGAGAGAAAAAGGCAACGAATTATTGGGAGGGATTTTATTCCAGCTCATTCAGATGGCAGTCGAGGTTTGGGCCGCACTTTAAAAAGTGAAAAATGAGGCAAACAAGAGTTTGTCTGAGCTTTTAATTGAGCTATAATCTGCTTACACAGCACGGCTTTTACTGAAACACTAGTGAAGTAGTCACACTCCCTCCAAAGTCGGCTATGGAGACAACACAACAGCAGGGCCGTGGCAGACGGCTGCAGCTGTTATCAGAGAGCTCGCATTGTTCCGGCAAAGTGACACATATATTAACACACAGACACACACACGCCGTGTATTGTAACCCCCCCCACCCCTTTTTACACCTGGTGATGACCTAAAAATAGTTTGAGCGCTGAAGTCTAGTCGATGTGCAAAAAAACACCACACTGGCCGCACGTATGAGGCACGCGGGCGGCCCGACACACCCTCTGTAGTCACGCCATTAATGAGACTCGAGAACAGACAACAGAACATCGCACCGTCTGAACATCGGGCGATTAGTGTGTTTGCCGGCATCAAAGCAAAGCGGGGAAATTATCAGCCGCCGCCATATCTTGCCGAGAGAATATTTCCAGCAGCCTCGGGGGTCAGACAGCGGAGCAATGACTGGCTGACACCCGTGTCTTGGAGACGGCCTCTTCTGGGCCGTCTAACGTAACGAGGTCTAGGCAGCAGCGGCGGAGAGCTCGGGTTAAACGCTTTGACCGTCGTAACCAAGCATGCCGCCGAGGGGCTCGGGCCTCAGGAACGTGGTTTAGGAGACACAGCGGACTGCGGAGCTTCTCGCAAAACTGGTTCCGAAGCGCGACTCACACTGATCGCTTCACGGATAAACACGTCGTCACTGTGCATTTGGCACGATGTCCGAGCCGGGGGAATGTGACGTACATCGTGACCTTATGACACGTTCGCGAAGCGAAACATCAGCTCACGCGAGGAAGCTGAGTGTCACTGAGTGTCTCACTGTGTGTGTGTGTGTGTGTGTGTGTGTGTGTGTGTGTGTGTGTGTGTGTGTGTGTGTGTGTGTGTGCACGCCACATTTTTCGAGAAAGAAAAGCAGGTCGTATCTGCTTGATCATTCGAAAGCTCAGACACCTCGAGGCGTCTCTGAATTTGAATGTCATGTTGACAAGAACAAGTAGATATCTTGGTCTCTGATTGCGTCTCTGAGTGTCTGTCTGTGTGTTAGTGACGTGCGTGTGCGTGTGTGCACTTCAAGAAAGTAATTATCTTACACAACATTAGGAGTTGTGGTGTGCAGGGATTAAAATGTCCTAAATAAAATAAAAAATGTTTTTTCTATAATGGATCCAATCCTGCAGAGCCAAAAAGACACTACACAACTATGGTCAGATGCGGAGCGGTCTTCCTTGTAACCGGTATAGAACCTTTAACAGGCTTCTGTCCGCTCAGTGTTATAAATGTAACTGCTCCCTCTGGTGTATGACTGTACGTACGCACAAAGAATAAGTCATAGCTGGGAAGCACGGCCGTTTCACTGAACCTGCAGTTTGCTCGTAGTTTTACGAACATTACATTCCCCACTAAGCACCAGGGAGACAACAAAAAGGAAAACAGCATTTATCGCTGCAAGATACAAATCTTCTTCAGTGCTTTCAATGACTTTGAGGAACTGCAGTTCATTGCATGTTGTTTGGAACCATCGGAAGCTGACTTTAAATCCCAGGAGCAGTTTAGTGTTGCGACATATGAAACATCTTCCTAATTGGTGCACCTGAGCAATCAGCCCGCACACCTGCTGTTAATTAGTTGCTGATATCGCTCTGTGTTTTTCTTCTGAGATCTGTTTCCACTTACAAACCCACTCGGCTCTTAAAGTGGTATTAAATTAGCACATTCACATAATACATGTATGGAACCTAAATGGTCCACGTAGTGCAAGAAAAAATTGCCTTTTTCATGCTGAAAATGAAATGATGCTGAACCCAGATCTTTACATCTAAACTTAAAACATATTAAAAAAAACAAATGTCCTAAAAACAGAGGCGGTTTTCAACAGTGTTCCACCAGCTGATCCTCATCATTGTGCTGCTGACAAAGTAACCGTAGCACACCGCAGTTTAAAGCGGTGCTAATTGGTACAATAAACCCCTTTAATTAAAGAAGGGGCTTCTGATTTCCTCCGCTAATGGCCGGACCCGACCGGCAGACGCGGTAACCTGAGCCAAACGCTCAGTGTCCTCCCGCTGAAAGCCACCGGTAATCACATGGCGGCGCGGGGAGCCGCTCGCGCCATTCCATCTGTGTTGTAAATGAGGTCTAAATGAAATCTAATACTCGCGGCCCTATTCAGGAGGGAACCGGTGTTGAGCCATAGACGCTGATTGAAAGGGGCATCGCCCAGGAAATAAACTGTGAGAGAGAGACGGACGGTTTGCAACATTCAGCTCAGTTCAACGTCTTCAGACGCGGTAATCAGGCAGACCAATGTGAACTTGGAATAGCAGTCATTTAAAACTACGAGGTGACGAGTGTAACCGGCAGTCCGAAGGAATAGGAAACCGCTCTGCTTCTTTGTGTTTTAATTCCTTTCACAGCTCCCTGACGATTTCCTCACTTCCTCACTTCCTCTCTCTCTCTCTCGCGCGCGACTTGAGCTCTCCTGTTAATTTAATTGGCAACAGGTGAAGCTGAGCTCTTGATTCAGTTCTCCCCTTCACGTTAACAGCATTTCCCCGTGGGTTACATTCCTGTTCAAGCAGTCTATATGTTAATGGCTTGAGCATCTTTTGCTAGGAGTTTAACACAAGGACATTTAATAAAAATGCATCGTATGTATTTAGTATGGTTGAACTAAAGCCGATCAAAAGAACAGTAGACCAAACTGATAATAATGTTAATATAGCTTACTCTGATAGCATTAGATGCATACCATAAACCATTAGATTTAAGCCATTTATTGAAGAAAATAAATGTTAAAAGATGGAAAAACTCATTTCACACATCAAAAGGTGAATAAACTGAGTTTCAGTGACTTTCCTCTCCACTGCCTTCCTACTTGCGCTCATTGTGGAAAATGGGAATTTAAGAGTGGGGGGGGCACGGAGAAAGGAGATGGAGCGAGGGAGACAAATTAGATGAAAGCATGATGGAGGGAGAAAAAGTAGTGAGGAAAAAGTATCTCGACAAATTAGGATGAAATGCAGCCACTTGCTGCAGTCGGTGATGGATTTTTTGTTTAGTCATGAAAAGACTAATGTATCACACACACAAAGACACGCAGATTAGAAACAACACGGCAACATATCTTACAGGTTACCTTGAAGAAAAGGGTGAAAGCTGGCCACAACGATGATTGATGCATCTTTTCTGAATAGTCGGTTAGCTTAGCCCAAGCTAGCTGCACATTTATATACCTGTGTGTCACCAAACGGCGGCCAAACGTCTTACTCTTGATTTAGCATGATTTTCATGAATAACAGTAATCTGGACACGATCAACGTAAAAAGGCAGAGTAGGATTACTCATCGAGATCAAGAAGTTGACTGCAGGAAACCTGAATCGAGTTCTTTTTTTGGTAACGAACCATGAAACTCGGTGTTCTTCGCGTATCCGGGTGGAAGCGGCGAGTGTGAAATGAATATGCATGTGGCACTTCGGCAGGATCAGCAGCTTGCCGAGCCAGCTGGTGCCGTGAAATTAACTGTGCTGACGGTCTCTTTAAAAAAAACACAGAAAAAACGGCACATTTCACTTTCGCTCGACGTGTCTGATGCCGCATGGTAAATAAACTGATCACTTTCCCGACAAATAGAAACAACCAATATGCTGCCAGTATTAAAAGGACGAGGCTTGTGACATTGTACGTGTTTGTAGCCGTCTACAAATCCCATGATGTGATCAGTGTGTGGGACACTGTTTCTTCCAGCCCTCCGTTTAAAGCTCCGCAGCTAAGGGGAATCACTCTAACGCCTCTAATCAGAGTCCTCTCATTGCCTGCAGGCGTCTGCGTCCCAGACAGACTGCTGGTAATAAAAAACACAAATGAGCCACGCCAGGTGTGAATTTGATGTTCCTCCCAACATTCACCATCGTTTAGCCGTTATTAGTCACCAGACCACTACTTAGGAGTGCCTCAGAGCGGTTATGGATAACAGGAAGAAAAAAAGAGACACAATGGTTCTCGTTGATTCGTTGGAATTTGTTGGAGGAAATAAAGAATTGGCAGCAATATAATCTGGCAGCTCGAAAAGTGCCAAATGATTTTCATGATTTGAGGCATGTGATCGAAATGGCAAAACATGAGTAATTTCTTTGTGAATGTGGACGGGTCAAACGAACGCGCTCCACGGTTGCTCAACTTCAAGTGACTCACCGATATCGTTGATATTCAGGCCTGGTCGAAGCGTGTAGTCCGGTTCTGTAGGCCCCTGCTCATCATCTGCGTCAGAAGCTGAGAGAGAAAGAGAAATGAGAAATATGCAAGAAGCCCCGGATCACAAAGTTTTAATTAGGCCTCAGTTCCTCTGCTTGGCTCGACTCCACTTTCACGCTACTTTTTATTACCAGGGTTTTTTTTTCTTTTCTTTCGGGTGCCACAAAAAACTTCTCCCACACAACACTCAGTCAGTTTGGGGAAATTGCATTTCTTAAAATCCAGGTTGAGTAAATAACTTTTAAATCGCTAGCTTGGATATTTACAAATGTCAAGATTAAAGATGTCCTTTGCTGTGCAAGTCCTTTCCACAGCTGTAGTTGAGCTGAGCAGATCTACGGCCACAGGAAATGCAGCATTAGATTTAACTTTACACCCTCAGGGAAACATGCGGGGAGGGGGGGCAGCATGGAAAGGGTGCAGCAGGTTAAAAAAAATTCCCCCTAGACAGGCTGACAAGCCACAACATCAGCAGCAGCCCTGAGAGAGAGAGAGAGAGAGAGAGAGCCAAAGAAGAGGGAATGTGAGGGGAGGCAGATCAAACTGAAGAGACGCAGTGTGTGAAAAGGGATGGAGAGTGAGGATGGGGGGAGTTAGGGGGGGGGAGGTTAATACTACAGGGCTGTGGAAGTTAAAAGGACCGGACAGGCCGGGGATCAAAGTCTGTGTGTGTGTGCGCGTGCGTGTGTGCGCGTGTGTACACGCCTGTGTGAGTGCGAGCGGGCTGGGAGATGGAAGGGAGGCAGGAGAGTGAGCGAGAGAGGTTAACACTACATATACATAGCCACCCACTGACAGCACACAGCAATAAATGGATTCTGACAAGGGGGCGAGGGAGGAGGGGGGGAGAGAGGAGGAGAGGGGGAGCAGAGCGGAGGGGAGGAGGGAGGGGGGGGGGCCTTCAAAGCTGGTTGTGCTCCTCTTCGCTGCTTTGGAGGGAGAGCGGGACGCGGAGAGAGAGACAAGAGGAGCAAAGTGGGGGGCGGGAGGGGGGCTGTGCTGCAGCGGCGTATTAATAGCGCAGACTGTTTTAGACTGTATTTAGAGTATGTGCGCATCTGTATGCAGCAGGTGTGTAAGACACACACACACACACACACACACACACACACACAGAGTGACAGACTCACCTGTGGAGCAGCAGACGTAGACTCGTAGTCTCAGGCAGCTGCGGCCGTGGTGATGGGTCGGCGTGGCTGTGAGAAACGTAGAGACGCGCAGAAAAGATCAACGCGTGCATTCACATGCGTTTAACGTTTTCCATTGTGTATTTTCCCGATTTGCCAAACACTCACACAGCATAAAATTAGAACAAATCAACACCTCAAACACGACAACTGTGGTTTTACTAGTGTGACGATTCAACTAATCTGCTTTGTTTAAAAAAAAAAGGGGGGGGGGGGGGGGAACCCACTTACCCCATTCAGAAATGGATCAAATCAAATCTAAATATATTGCATAAAAACGTTTTTCAAAGCAGGTCAAATGAGTGCAGCAGTCTTTACGCAGTATTTAATGTAGGAGGCCTTTATCTGTGGACTAAATGATTTATTTTGTAATTGGATCATATCAAGCTAAAAGTGTATTATTTGTGGTGTGAGTTTAACTTCATTGCGATCAACAGAATGGACGACTGCAGGGCGATTGGATCAAACGTGAAGCGGCTGTCCTGGAATCGCCTGGAGACCGAGTCAATCCCCCAAATCCACTCAACAATAAAAGAATAACCTGTGTAATAACTTCAGGGAGTTATTGTGACACCAGTGCTCCGGCCTCACGCGCTTTCACCGTAATTTATAGAATTCAAACGTATCAAACAAACTGTGGAGACGTGGCGTGAACGGGGGTGTTGGGGGGGGGGGGGGGGGGGGGGGGTCGAGCCCACTCACAGATGTAGTAGTACTCGTGTCCCACGTGGAACTCGTAGCCCAGCGAGAAGGCGCTGTAGCGCTGGAACTTCTCGGAGAACTTGATGGGCGCGTGGGGGGCGTGGGGCCGGTTGCACTCCCACCTCTTGAAGCCCAGCTGGGGGTCGCAGTTCCTGTACCCGCGATAGCTGACCATGTAGAGGACGTACTGCTCCCCGCTGCCCGCGCCGCGCTGGCTGTCGTTGTAGTGGGGGCAGTAGATGTCCAGGTAGTCGTTGACGTTCACCTGCATGGTGTAGCCCTCCCGACGCAAGCTGGACGCCACAGAGAGAGAGCGAGAGAGAGAGAGAGCGCAAACTGAGGATTACACGTATCATCACAACATCAGTTTACCACTGCGATACAGAATAGGCATAACGCGCTTATATTCATGCTAATTGAGGGGGGTTCGCTTGAGCAACAGGCAAGTAAAATGTGACTCGAGTCAACACATCATAATTGGGCACGTCACAAAAATCGCGAAATGTTTGCAGAATTTAAAAGGAAGAAAATTGCTGCCAGTCAGATTTTTACGTAATACGTCTAAACTTTAACAAGGTTTAACAACCTTGTGCTTCAACAATAAATACTAGCAAACACACAAAATAAATGAAGCGATTCACTTATAACACACAGGAAAAAACATTTAACAGGAATGCTTTCAACTGGTTCTAATTAACATTTTTGGATGCACACATTTCGTGGGCCTTTGTATAACACACACACACACATCATCGTGATCGTACGGTAGCCTGAGTGTTCACCCGGGGTCAAACCAATCTTAGTTTGGAAGTTATTGAGTCATTAATAACACAAAGCAGGTGTGTGTGTGTGTGTGTGTGTGTGCGCTGCATGGGGAGAATGCGGAGCTGGCTCTTCAGTTTGAACTGAAGGCCCCAGGGCCGCCGCTCCTCCTCCTCCTGGTGTCAGCGCCGCGTTGTCCCTTAACCCCTGTGCTCGTACATCAACCTGACCGCAACGCTGCGCCCACATCAGCCGTCAACCCCCCCCCCCCCCCCCCCCGACACCCCCGCCCCCCACCTCCTGAAAAGCTCATATATCAGCGTCAACCCCAAAAAAGACTCGGCTTGACAGGAAGATAAGGTCTGAATCTGCGTCTGGGAGTGTATATGTGTGTCATCTACACACACACACTCCGAGACACAGATGTGTGACAAAGTGAAATAGATTCTTTCCCCACGTCCAAAAGCCCCCCCGTCTCCCCCCCATCACAGACACAGGCTCGTATCTGTGTGACAGAGACAGGTTGCAGTTGTAAATCATACACACGCCGATGAGCATGTGCACGCATGCACACACACACACACACACACACACACACACACGCACACGCACGTGTGCGCGTGGATGTAGTGGTGACGTGGTAAAAACACAAGGGGGCAGTAGTGTGTCGTCCTCAGCCAGACGCTGCCCCCCCCCCCTCTCTGCCGGTTCTAGGTCACGTCTCAAGGGGGATTATTATTCAATTATTAAATGAAGATCGAAACACTGTTCCCAATGTCTCCCGCTCTCCATCACTTCTCTCCGCTCCCCTCAAATCCTTCCTGAATTTGTCTTTCTCCCCCTCGCTCTCCCGTCCTCTCATCCCTCGCTTCCAGACCGACGTGAAGGGAAGATTAATTGTTGAACATTCATCCTTTGCTCTCTTCCGCCTCTCTTCTCACCACTTTTTCTCATTACATCATTTAGCCTACAGAGGGTATTAGTGGTAGAGGGGGGGGGGGGGGGGGGGGTTATAAAATGCTTCAAGGGAACTATATTTATAGTGAATGCGAGTGAGGGATGAGTTTAGTTTCAGCAGGAAGGAGTGAATGCAAGTCTAGCAAAATGAGCAGGAAGAGCCAGAATGGAGCAGAGATGGGGGGCAAAAAAGAGGCGTACCAAAAGAAAAGCAAGTTGCATGAGATGAAGGGATGAGGACAGAAAGGAAGAGAGAGGAATGGGCGGGGGGGGGGCAACTCGGAACCTCTTGAGTAATCTGAAAGTAAATCACTTCTCCAAGATAAAAGCTGGCTTGAGCTTTCCCACACTGTATGGCTGAGTGTTCCTAGTGAAAGTAGTATAGTAAGTATTTCACCTGCCAACTTTTTTACATTTCGTGCAGTGATATAAAAAAGGACGAGGTAACAGAAGCGCGTCTTAACAGCGTCTCCAATCTCATGTAAAAGGAGGCTGAGCAGCCTTGATCCGATCTGTATTAGACCATATTATGCTTTTGTTTCAGGCTGCGGAGAGACAGCAGCTAGTGGAGAGTGAGTTTGTTTTATGGGATTAAAGGATTAAAAACGTGATTTTTAATCATACCTCGGCTGTCTCATTTGTATGCAGTAAATGCAGCGTTGTATGCGCATAACAACACATACATGGACCGACTTGGCTTACATTCTGGCACTGACACCGACCTTTTAGTTAATCAACAATGGGGTCCGATCCGTCCACGTTAAAAACACAATTAAGGAATGAGGGATGAGAAAAGTTGTCGGGGTCCGTTTTGTTAAATTCTTCTGATTTGCTGTGTTGTTAAGCGCTCCTGTTAGATGCTAGATGAATAGACATGGAGGCAGTAGCTCCATCCTGGGGGGACTGAGCCCAGCATCTTGGGGGAGGGAGCGGGGGGTCATGGGGTCCAGGGCCCTTGCAGAGCAGGTATGGAGCGGGCAATAGAAAACTGGAAAAATGCCGGTTTGCCTCATTGGCGCTGCTGTGTAGTAGCAGTTACCCACTGCTCCGAAACACAATAGGTTTAAGTCCAGCGGCCAGATTTCACTGTGGGAAGTTGGGTGACAACATAAATGCATCACTCCACACCGCACAGCGATACTAAACTATACATATTTTAAACACTGGTATTGAAATGGCATTTGGTATTAACCAAAATTGAAGCAGTCAAAGTAAAGAAAGAGAGAGGCGGAGTAGCTGATGAAACGCCACGATGGGTTACGTTCTTCTGCTCTCTCCGGAGGTCTTCCTTTCGTATTTTGTATTGGATCACCACCAATTTCCTTCCTCGCACGTGGCACCTGGTTAGTCGGGAGCTGATCGCGGGGAAGCGTCGAGGCGCGGGGGCTTCGACGCGCAGCAAGTAACACTTATGTGCCTACGGATCCACCGGAGGGACGCGGCGATGGAAGGATGGAGAGAAAGACGGGAGGGCTTATAGGATGAGACGGGGGGGGGGTTAAAAGCTGCAGAGTCTGGCCACCAGGGAGCGGAAGGGGGGGGAAGTAGGGAGGGGGGGCGGTAGCGGGAGGCAGCGACGGCTAAGAGCGAGATCAAAGTGGGCCTGGATCAATGTCACTATTGTAGAATCACATCAGAGAACGTGAGAGCGAGGGAGAGAGTATGTTGCTTATATAAATCAGTCGCTGGCAACATAAAGCCACAGAGTCGTCTCCCCCCCTCCACCCCCCTCCTCCCCCCCCACACTCCCGCCTGGCTATTATCTGGCCGGCCGGTCGGAGCACCGTACGTCAATAAAACACTTTGACAGTAAGAGCAATCATTCCTCTTTGTAACAAGCGCTTGGAGGACCAGCTTATTCCGCTTGCTCCCTGTTGGTAAGATGACGGACTCTGTAGAGGAGGGGGGGAGGAAGTAGAAACCCGGCGGTGTGTGTGTGTGTGTGTGTGTGTGTGTGTGTGTGTAACTGCCCCCTAAAAAAACCGGCCAGGTTAAATCAAGGTTAAAGAAATCAAAGGAGACGCTGCTGATGGCTACAAGGTCGGGCTGCATTAAAACTTCGTCAAGCGGCGTTACAAATGATTGCCAATCAGGACTTAAAAGTCACTCTGCTTCCCGGGGCCACAATTCTTAATCTCAGTCCGGTACGGAGATGCTGACATTGTTGCGGGAGGACTCCAATCAGCGAGCGGAGCGACGGGTGTAATCGAATGGCTCTGGCCCTGGGACGTGCAGCATCTGACGGGGCAGCAGATCTTTACCGCTGTGTCCTCCTTCCACTCCCTCGGCTCGGACTCCTCCTCCGTTTTGGTCTGAGATGGACTTTTGCCAGACAAAAGTGTTGTGAAATAAAATAACTTGTGTGTGTGTGTGTGTGTGTGTCAGCGAATCTCAGGGAGATTTTATGCTTTTCCTCTAAACTTGCCGAAAGGTGTATAGGGCGTCAGAGGGTACGTGTGTGTGTGTGTGTGTGTGTGTGTGTGTGTGTGTGTGTGTGTGTATTTGTGTGTCTGTGCAGTGGTTGAGAAGGTTCTAAATTCTCCCCATAGAAATCAATATCTGTCGAGTGTGTCCAACAGGAATATGGGGCCTTCTCTCAAGGCTGCTGTGCACGTGCACACACACACACACACACACACACACACACACACACACACACACACAGACAGACACAGCCCTGCAGAGTAATGGTTCATCATTGGTAATTGATCAAAGCATTACAGCTAACAGGGTTTCTCGCCAAGCGGCCTCACACGCGGCACTGACATGCTCCGATAACACGGGCAGCATTCTCAGAATCACTTTCTCTTTATTCCCACCCTTTTTTTCCCTCACGTCTTCTGCCTCGTTTGTTCCATTTCTCTGCTCCTGTCTCACTTCTGCCCAGCTCTTAAGCACTCTTTCTCCTTCCTCTCCCCCCTCGTCATCGCCATCCATCTCCCTCTCCCTCTCCCTCTCCCTCTCCCTCTCCCTCTCCCTCTCTCTCTCTCTCTCTCTCTCTCTCTCTCTCTCTCTCTCTCTCTCTCTCTCTCTCTCTCTCTCTCTCTCTCTCTCTCTCTCTCTCGTCCTCCCTTCCGCCCGTGGAAATGGACCATGTGGTGAGAGAGCGAGTGCTCCGGCTGCACGGAAACCTAATGGCAGCCGTTATTAGCCCCTCTGAACTGAGCTGTCTGGCGCTCACGCGGGGGCGCCTTGTTTTTTCCGACAGACACCCCCCTTCACGACCCCCGTAATGTGTTCGACGAGCGCGTTCTCTCGATGGGTTACGCAGGCTGGGTTTTGCTGGTTTGGTCCCGGTATAAAAAAAAAAACGGATGACGCAGACGGATGTGAGTAAATTGCAATGAACGACAGCGTGAAGCGGCAGAGGTCTGACGGGCGAGGCCCGACCCTGGGTAGGGGGGGGCGTAGATCAGAGGGGCAATGGCCGAAGGATCAACAACAAGGAGGGAAGGCAGTGTCCTACTTTGATTAAGAAAAATGTTGGTTTAACCTCCGAATGACACCAAGACTCGAGGTCTTCACCTTAATTTGCGTGTTCATTGATTTTGCGTTCCACCTTGATTCATCTTCCATTTCACAACCCCCCCCCCCCCCCACCCCCCACCCACCCTCTCCCGCCGCAGTATTTTACGCTCTGAATGGTTTCTTCACTTTAAAGACTTCTTCTACATCTCGCGTGTCACTCAAACCGTCGGCGCCGACACTAACCAATCCCTCCCTCTTATTCACTCTGCTCCCGTCAATCCCGGCGCCGCTCCATCTCCCGTCGTTTCCCTGCGCCTCCCGTTGTCTCTGCTCCAAAGCCCTTACACGAGCAACAGTGATCCCATCAGACTCTGGGCCAGCAGAGGCAGAGCGGCGAGGAGAAAGAGAGTGTATGTTCCCTGAGCTCTGCCATGATTGATAGTGATCCCGTCTGATGGCTGTGTATAGACT